>NC_023749.2:16012697-16202785 GCF_000499845.2 Phaseolus vulgaris
GCTAGTACAAGAGTAGTAGATAAGCTTGGATTGCCTACTATCTCTCATACAAAGCCCTACAAATTACAATGGCTTAGTGAAGTAGGGGAGAAATAATTGTAAATAAACAAGTCCTCATCCATTTCTCCATTGGAAAATACAAAGATGAGGTATTATGTGATGTTGTGCCCATGGAAGCCACTCATGTTCTTTTGGGAAGGCCTTGGCAATTTGATAGAAAAGTTTTACATGATGGCTTTACCAACAAACTATCTTTTGAATTCCATGGTCACAAGGTTACCTTAAAATCTCTCTCTCCAAGAGAAGTCCATGAGGACCAAGTTATCATGAAGAAAAAGAGGGAGAGTGAAAAACATAAAAAAGATAAAAAAGATAAGAGTTCTAAGCCTACACTCCTTGTGTCTAGGCGTGACATTGAAAGGGAAATAGTGGCTCATCATCCTCTTTTCTTAGCCATCCCTAGAACTCTTAGAGTAGAATCACTTGTTGATAGTCCTCATTGCTTGGAAAATTTGGTAGAAGAGTTCCAAGATGTGTTTCAAGATCCTCCAAATGGACTTCCACCTTTGAGAGGGATTGAGCACCAAATTGATTTGATACCGGGCTCTTCTTTACCAAACCGTCCGGCATATAGGACCAATCCAAGTGAAACCAAGGAAATTCACCAACAAGTTGAGGCTTTGATTGAGAAAGGGTGGGTGCAAGATAGCATGAGTCCTTGTGCTATGCCTATCATCTTAGTGCCAAAAAAGGATGGCACATGGCGAATGTGTTCGGATTGTAGGGCCATCAATAACATAACAATTAAGTATAGGCATCCCATACCTAGACTAGATGATTTGTTGGATGAATTACATGGTTCAAAAATCTTTTCAAAGATTGATCTTAAAAGCGGCTACAATCAAATCCGTATCAAACCGGGTGATGAATGGAAGACGGCTTTTAAGACCAATTTTGGTTTATATGAGTGGTTAGTTATGCCTTTTGGCCTAACTAATGCACCAAGTACTTTCATGCGCCTCATGCATCATGTTCTTAGACCTTTCATTGGTAAGTTTGTTGTTGTTTACTTTGATGACATTCTCATTTATAGCTTATCTTTGAATGACCATAGGTTGCATGTTAGGCAAGTTTTAGAAACCCTTAGGAAGGAACATTTGTATGCTAACCTTGCTAAATGTATGTTTGCTCTTGATCATATAGAATTCCTAGAGTTTGTTGTGAGTTGCAAAGGGGTCCATGTGGACAAAACAAAGGTGATGGCCATTCAAAATTGGCCTACACCGACATCTTTGAATGAGGTCCGAAGTTTTCATGGACTTGCTTCTTTCTGTAGAAGATTTGTCCCAAACTTTGGTACCATTGCCGCACCACTCAATAACATAGTGAAAAAGGATGTGGTCTTTCAATGGGGAGAAGCACAAAAAATGCTTTTGACACTTTGAAAGAAAAATTGACTAATGCTCCCATCTTGGCCCTTCCTAATTTCACTAAGACATTTGAGATTGAGTGTGATGCTTCAAGCATAGGAATTGGGGTTGTTCTCCTTCAAGAGGGCCACCTATGATAAGGAATTATATGCACTTGTTAGGGCTTTGTTTACTTGGCAACACTATCTTTTTCCCAAAGAGTTTGTGATACATAGTGATCATGAATCTCTTAAATATTTGAAAAGCCAAAACAAACTTAACAAGAGGCATGCTAAGTGTGTGGAATTCATTGAGCAATTTCCTTATGTGATCAAACACAAGCAAGGCAAAGTAAATATTGTGGCGGATGCTCTTTCTAGAAGATACACTTTGCTAAATCTTTTAAGCTCTCAATATCTTGGTTTTGATCACATTAAGGAACTTTATCATGATGACCTTGATTTTTCTCTCATCTATCAAGAGTGTCTTAAAGGAGAACACAACGATTTTTTTATACAAGATGGCGTTCTTTTTAAAGGAAAACGTCTTTGTGTTCCTCAATGCTCTATTAGATTATCTCTTGTTAGAGAAGCTCATGAGGGGGGTTTAATGGGACATTTTGGGGTTGCTAAAACTTTGGATGTGTTGCATGAACATTTCTTTTGGCCTCATATGCATAAACATGTTCATAGTTTGTGTGATAAATGCATAGCTTGCCGCAAAGCTACGTCTAAAATGCATCCCCATGGTCTATATACTCCTCTTCCTATCCCTTCAATGCCTTGGGTAGATATATCTATGGATTTCATCTTAGGCTTACCCAAGACATCAAAGGGAAAGGACTCCATTTTTGTGGTAGTGGATCGTTTTTCAAAGATGGCTCACTTTATTCCTTGCCACAAAGTGGATGGTGCATGCCACATTGCAAACCTCTTCTTCCAAGAAGTGGTTCGCTTGCATGGGATTCCTAGGTCTATAGTATTCGATAGAGATCCCAAGTTCTTGAGCCACTTTTGGAAGACCTTGTGGGGCAGGCTTGGGACTAAGCTTTTATTTTCTACCACTTGCCACCCACAAACTGATGGTCAAACCGAGGTGGTGAATAGAACTTTGGGACAACTATTAAGATGTTTTATTTCAGGGAATCCTAGAGTGTGGGAGAATTTACTACCTCATGTTGAGTTTGCATATAATCGTGTAGTAAATTCTACCACCTCACATTCTCCTTTTGAGGTTGTCTATGGGTTTAACCCCTTAACCCCTCTTGATCTTCTTCCTATTCCCATTCTTGGAGATGTCTTGTGCAAAGATGGGGATGCAAAGGCTTCTTTTGTGAAAACCTTGGATAAAGACATCAAGAAGAGAATTGAGAAGAAGGTTGGCAAGTATGCTGAACTTGCCAATAAAAGGAGAAAAGCATTGTTGTTTGATGAGGGCGATTGGGTTTGGCTTCACTTGAGGAAAGATCGCTTTCCTACTCAAAGGAAGTCCAAACTAATGCCTCGAGGGGATGGACCTTTCCAAATCCTCAAGAGAATTAATGACAATGCTTATGAGTTAGATATGCCTGATACATTCTTAGGTAGTCATACTTTTAATGTCAGCGATCTAACTCCTTTTTTTGTAGGTCTCCAGAATTCGTGGCCGAATTCTCTCCAACTCGGGGAGTATGATGGAGATCAAGCTCAAGAGGACATGGAGGCCAATCAACAAGATCAAGAAGAGGTAGAGGCACAAATGGAGGACGCCCATGGAGGTTAAAGCCCACCTCAAAGGCTTACAAGAAGCATGTTCAAAGCTTTAGGAGCTAGGGGACATTTATTTTCTCTTTTTGTAGTTTCTTTGGTTGAAGGTGCTTAGAGGGAAACATTAGAAACCTCTTTTCGTATAGCATCTTTTAGGCTTTAGTTAGGAGCTTTAGGAGGGGGGTGCGTTAGTAGATAAGTGTAGGAGTAGAATAGGAGGTGCCAAAGTGAAGGAAGAGGTCACACCTTCCTCATGCCTTGTATTTGGGCGCCGGTTCTAGAACATGTTTAGGGGGGAATTTTGAATTTGTGTAGCTTGCATTTTAGCACCTTAGGCTATAAATAGAGGTGCTCCCTTTGTAAAATTCAGATTGGAATTTAGAGTAAAGAAACTATACTCAAATTTTGAGTGAGCAATTGGAGAGCTTTTGAGCCTTCTTCTCTAGTCTTATCTTGAAGGATCCATGGTGTCCTCAAGTGGCGGCAACACACTCATCTAGGAGCAACCATCCTTCTAGTGGCGTGATCATTCAACCATACATCCATCTACATGAGCACTCTCTTCTCCTTCCTTTCTTCTTTTGTTATTTCCTTGTCTTAGCTTGTTTCCTTGTTGTTTTTGGTTCGGCAGTTTCAGATTTTAATTGTGTTGCTTCGGTTCTTTTGTTGTTCTTTGTTGTTCTTCATCTTTCTTCTTCATTTTCCAGTTTTTAGTTCGGTACATTTTAATTTCCTGCATTCTATTTCAGTTTGCTTAGCTTTTGTGCCTTTTTGTTCGGTTCAATTTGACTATAATTGGAACTTCCATATGAGTTTGTGTTTTGGCACTAGTTTTGGTGAGTTCTTGTTCATAGAACCTTGATCCATTTCTATGATAAAGTGCCTATCTCATAACCAACTCAAGATGATTCCTAAGAATGTCAAGAATCATTCTAATTGTGCTAGTGGAATCACATCACTATGCCTTCATCAGCACCAATGCCAACAACACTCCTAACATCAACAACAACACCAACGCCGACCGCCCCAACCACCACCCCAGGACTCATAGCAATTCCCCCTCCCATCATGCAGCTGATGAGGGGCTTTAATGATAAGATGTCGCCAAGGGAACCTTTCGGCGTCCCACGGTCAGAGGGCATGCCTTACTACATGGGTGCCTTCTTGGTCGTGGCCCTTGAGTGGCATGCCCAAGCTAAGTCCAAAGCTGTCGAGGCACATGCGCTCCAATCTCTCCGACAGGAAGTGGCTGCCCTGAAGGAAGAGAAGGAGAACTTATGCCGCAGCTGGGCGTGTCAGGAGGAAGTCTACAAGGCCTCCTTGCGAGATGCCCGAGAGTCCAATGCTGAAGCCTGCAAACGGCTCACTGAGCTTCTTGAGCAAGTGGCGTCCCGTTAGTCCAAGATCGTCGCTCTTGAAGCGGCGATGCGAACCTCCGAGGCACAACAGAAACTACTTGTTGATCAATGTGCTGCCCGGGGGCAATTGCTGGAGAAGACCGAGGGGGAGCTGGCTAAAAAGATGGAAAAGCTCTACCTTCTCCAAACCAAGCATAATCAGTTTTAGACTAAACTAAACAGGCTTCAAGTGGAGAAGGAAGCTCTTGAGAAGCAGCTAGCCTCTGGTGACTCCACGATTGAAGAGCTGGAAAGGGCAAAGGGGGAGCTCATTGCAGAGAAGGAAGTCCGAGACTCCACCATTGCAGATTTGGAGAAAGCAAAGGGGAAACTTATTGACAATATGGTCGATACCTTTGCAGAGGGATTCAAGGAGGCTCTGGCTCAGGCTTTTTGCGAAAACTTGGGAATCGACATCTCCAACTGCAACCCTCTCAACCATATAGTTGATGGGAAAGTCGTTCCCCTCGACCCTGGGGATTGAACTTCACTTAATTAAACTTCATTTGTAAATTTGTATTTTCTAACACTTGCTCTGTAATTCTGACACTCAACTTTATTTAAATGTTTATTCGAGCTTTATCTTTACATCCTCGTGCACCTTTAGCTTCTCTGTTTATCGCTTGCTTTACTAAATCAAAGGCGTAACTAGTACTTACTTTCGATGCATCGCTTCTTTGCCTTGTCTTTAACTCTTTAGGTAGTACGTGACCTTCTCTTTTCATTCTTCCCTTCTGAGTAGCGGTGCATACCCTTCTCCTGATCTCTTCACTTAGAACTCCACTTGGCCTTTCTATCTGCGAGGAATCTTCCTTATGAAGGCGTCGCCTGCCTCGTCATTACGCAAAGGAGAAAGAGGATTTGATCTCTTTTATGGCCTCAACATCGCTCAAAGGCAAGGGAGGACTATATCTGTTCATTTCTGGTGCCTCAACGTTGCTCGAGGGTGAGAAGGACTTATCTAATCTATGGCCTCAACATTGCTCAAAGGTGCAGAGGGCTTATCTCACCTGTGTTGGGCGTCCGCGCTCGAGGAGAGACCTGCTCTGGGTGTCCTCAGCGTGTCTAAACACCTGGGGCAGAAAATCGCGCTATGGTGCCCACGCCCATGAAGAGGCCTATACAACAGTACCGTATCATCCATGGGGTTTCTAAAACACCAAGCTAACCTAGCCTTTGATGCCCACACTCGAAGGAAGCGCCCCCCACCACTTCCTCGCGAGGTGTCTAAACATCAGGTACCGGGGCTAGCTATTCATACCTGAGGAGGGAGCGTCCCGGAGGAATCCCTTAACCCCTGCTCGGGGACTAGGCACCCGGATTTCATCTTATATCTTAACATCTGACACCGAGGCTAACTATTCATACCTGAGGAGGGGGCGTCCCGAGGGAATCCTCTAACCCCTGTTCAAGGACTAGACGCCCGGTTTTCAACTTATACTGATATCTGGTATCGGGGCTAGCTATTCATACTTGAGGAGGGGGTGTCCCGAAGGAATCCCTTTGCCCCTACTCAAGGACTAGGCGCCCGGATTTTAACTCATACTGACATCTGGTACCGGGGCTAGCTATTCATACTTGAGGAGGGGGCATCCTGAAGGAATCCCTTAACCCCTACTCAAGGACTAGGCTCCCGGATTTTTAACTTGTACTCAACATACCTGTTATCTTGCTTTGCATCTGACTCCCGCTTCTTTATCTGGCGATGCCTACTTCCGGCGACGCCTTCTTCCGGTGACGCCTTATCGTGGCGTCACTATCTTGGCGACGCCTCATCTTGGTGGCGCTACCTTGGTGACGCCTTATCTTGACGACCCCTCATCTTGGCGACGCCTTACTTAGGCGACGCCTCATCTTGGCGACGCCTTACCTAGGTGACGCCTTATCTGGGCGGTGCCTTACCTTGGCGACGCCTTATCTTTGTCTCTGTTTCTTTGATCTTCGATCTTTGTTCTTACAAGAAAGGGAAAAATTAAGGCAGAAATATCTTAAACTTTTCTTTTCTTTATTTGGGTGACCTCATTAAAAAACCCCCGGGAGCGAAAAAGATTGTCCCCTTTACAAAATTTCAACTGAAATAAAATTTTAAATTAGCCGCATTACAACTACGTGGGATGGGGCCCTCTTCTAGAGTTTCTAACTTATACGAACCATTCCCTTTGGCTTTGGTTACTCTGAACGGTCCAGTCCACTTGTGAGACAACTTGTTTTCCAACTCGTAAGGATGAGCCTTCCTCATGACCAGATCACCAACCTGGAATTGTCGCAGCTTCACCTTAGAGTTGTACTAACGCTCTACTCTTCTCTTCATAGCTTTAGCTTTAATTCTCCCCTCTTCTCTGGCTTCGTCTATCAGATTCAGGTTCACCTTCCTTTCTTCATTGGACTCTTCTGCCACGAAACCTAGGAAACGAGGCGAGCTCTCGTGGATTTCTACTGGGATCATGGCGTCCGACCCATACACTAAGCTGAAAGGCGTCTCCATGGTGGAAGATTGAGGTGTGGTGTAGTAAGCCCATACGATTCTTGGTACTTCTTTTGCCCACGCCCCTTTAGCCTTCTCTAATCTGCGCTTCAAACCTCTCAACAAAACTCTGTTTGCTGACTCGACCTGGCCATTCGTCTGGGGGAGTTCGACTGATGCAAACACCTGCTTGATTCCCGCCTCTGTACATAGCTTCCCCAACTGTTGGCTCGCGAACTGGGTGCCATTGTCTGAAATGAGACGCCTTGGCACCCCGAAACGACACACAATGTTCTTCCAAACAAAGTGTTGTACCTAGTGCGTGGTGATCTGTGCCACTGGTTCGGCCTCTATCCACTTGGTGAAGTATTTGATGGCAACGATCAAGTACTTCATCTGTCTTATCGCCAATGGGAACGGGCCTAAGATGATGGAAGAGGCCCAAGCACAAGCCCACATGCAAGCCCACCAAAGGGTAGATTTGGGCCAACCATAGAGTTATGGCCAAGAGGATCCAAGAAGACGTTCTTTTACATGTTCAAATGCCATAAACTCTAGTGTAGAGTAGACTTTAATTTCTTGTCCAAATTAGCATAGGAACTTTATTTGTAATTTTCTTAAAATTAATTTTGGAACCTAAAACACCAACCTAGGTAAACTTAGAGTTTCTAAAAAAACCTCTAAATTTACCAAGGTCGGTCTAGAAAGCCCGTGGAAGGGGTGAGCATAAAAACTAGACACACCCCTCCCCATGTGCTCATTTGTGCACCCATGTGCCATGTGCACCCATGTGCTTCACATTTACATTTCATTTGGCTAGCATTAGGGTTGCATTATGGTCCTTGTACCGTCCCGTATCCGGGCGTTGACTAAGTCAAGGTCAAAGTCAACATCAGGAGTTAAAGTCAACGCAAGGCGTTGCCTAGGTGGAGAGACGCCAAGTGTCAGCGTCGTCGAGAAGAGGCGTCACAAGGCGTCGCCTAGGTGAAGGCGTCGCCCAACCAGGGCGTCGCCAGATCAAACATTACTAAAGCAAGGCAATCACAGTGTGGTTCCCCGATGCCCATGGGTAGGAAAGACCATGGAGGGAGCGACGCCGTGGGAAGGCCTCAGGTCCCGATGATCCGGGAGAGTGATAGGGAGAAGAGAAAGGTGGCTTCAAGGCCATAGTAACAACACCAGTGTAGGGCAGCCTGACTCGTGAAGTACCCCTGCCGCCCCAGAGACGCCTTTGGGACAGATACGACTCAAGAGGAAGGTCACGCCCAGGGTAGCCGGGTGCAGGGTACAAGAGGAAGGCAGATACGCTCTCAAAGTGAGTGACTAGATGATTGGGGGCATGAGTTGGCACCCAAAAAGTCACCCCTAGCGCAGTAGCACTCCCAGGCAGGAGGACTCACACGTAGAAACGTCCCCAAATGGGCAGAAACGCCCCCAGATGGGGTCATAGCGTCGTGAGGCCCTCCACGTGTACGACAGCCATGTCAGAATAGAAACACCCTTTAGTCAGGTGCCAGGTAATTAAAGTCATTCAATACAGTTTCCGTTTCGAGGGTTCATGTACTATAATGGCTCCCAAGCGTTTCAACGTCTTAAATGCGCTACGTTTTCTAATTAGACGCTTTGATTGAGCGCGTTACGTTTGTGATTAAAAGCGCTTTAAGGCGCTTTAAATGCTTGGGTAGTTTAAATAGCGCGGAGAATGTTGGGAACGGGGTTGGACGTTTTGGCAAATTTTCCCAGAAGACACTCCAGTTGCTTGCTCGAAGTCGTGAGGTTACGCACAAGGGACTGGAATAGAGGTTGTTTGCCAGAGCGAGAATATACACACAATACACAGTTCTTTTTACCACCTTCAGAGTGCCACACGCGGTGCTCAGATACGGAGGTGCAGAGTTTTGGTGTTTCTTGCTGGCTGACTTGAGCGTCGGAGTGCAAACGGCCGCTAGGGCGCCCCCTTTGTCCTCTTTTTTGCAGGAATCCACAGGTAACCAGTGGGAAGGAGTCCCTAGCTGACGATTGAGGTCGCGCACGAAGACGTTCCAGTCAACTGGACGGAACAGTCCTCCTTAGCCTATAAAAGGAGGAGCCTACACCTTGTATTTTCAAGTTTATTGTGAGTAAAGTTATGCTGCCATTTTGTGCCAAGCTTTGCTTCTCCCTAGAACTCTAGGCTCTAAACTTCACATCCTTCACCTGTCCTTGGCCTGGCCGAACCTCCCTATGTTCATACCTATCATAAACCTTCAAGATCAACATCACTCTTAGGAGGATCTTGCACACACACCTCCATAGCTTCCGCACCATTTTCTTACATGATTCAAGAAGACCTTCATGAAAAATGGCATCATTTGGTATCATGAGCTTGGGTTCTTCAAGATGAGTTGCTTTTGGTCTTTTCATTTCTAGTTCTTCTTTATTTCATGTTGTTTATCTTATTTCCATAATTGTCTTGCTGTTTTTTGCCTTTTAATTTGTTTTGGTGTGCTTTTTGGAAGATCCAACCGAAGCACTTTTGTTCAATTGATCTTGAACAATTTCTTGTGCAATTTGTGATAGGATTCCATACGCCTTTGATTCATAAAATTGATTTGTATATAACTGCTTCAACTAACTCATTTGCTTTATTTGATAATTCCCCTAGGTGGACGTTTGATCCGGGAGGGCAAGCATAGTTGAAGAAGCAAGAGGCTGCTATCCGAGATCAAATCTCTAGATCTGAGGATAGATCTTCTCAAGGAGAAGGAGATGTTGGACACCATCCAGCCACATCCATTCCCCTAGCCATGAAGAAGAAGAAGCAATGGATTTGAGGACAAATCCTTCTCAAGAGGGAGGGGATGATGGAAGAGGCCCAAGCACAAGCCCACATGCAAGCCCACCAAAGGGTAGATTTGGGCCAACCATAGAGTTATGGCCAAGAGGATCCAAGAAGACGTTCTTTTACATGTTCAAATGCCATAAACTCTAGTGTAGAGTAGACTTTAATTTCTTGTCAAAATTAGCATAGGAACTTTATTTGTAATTTTCTTAGAATTAATTTTGGAACCTAAAACACCAACCTAGGTAAACTTAGAGTTTCTAAAAAAACCTCTAAATTTACCAAGGCCGGTCTAGAAAGCCCATGGAGGTGGTGAACATAAAAACTAGACACACCCCTCCCCATGTGCTCATTTGTGCACCCATGTGCCATGTGCACCTATGTGCCATGTGCACCCATGTGCTTCACATTTACATTTCATTTAGCTAGCATTAGGGTTGCATTATGGTCCTCCTTAGCCTATAAAAGGAGGAGCCTACACCTTGTATTTTCAAGTTTATTGTGAGTAAAGTTATGCTGCCATTTTGTGCCAAGCTTTGCTTCTCCCTAGAACTCTAGGCTCTAAACTTCACATCCTTCACCTTTCCTTGGGCTGGCCGAACCTCCCTATGTTCATACCTATCAAGCACCGTCAAGATCAACATCACTCTTAGGAGGATCTTGCACACACACCTCCATAGCTTCCGCACCATTTTCTTACATGATTCAAGAAGGCCTTCAAGAAAAATGCCATCATAAGATATCTGTACCGTCCTGGGGCGTTGACCAAAAGTCAAAGTCAAAGTCAACACATGGTAGGACCGCTCGAGGGCCCCAAAGAAGGGAAGAAAGGTCAACAGGTTGACCGCTTGGGGCATCGCCCAAGAAAGGCGTCGCCTCGCAAAGGCATCGCCTAAGAAAGGTGTCGCCTCGCAAAGGCGTCGCCCCAGAGAGGCGCCGCCAGGCTAAGGCGTCGCCAGCTTAAGGCGTCACCAAGTTAAGAAATAGTCAAAGTTAAGACATCGACGGTGTGACCCCCCGATACCCATGGGCAGGAAAGACCATGGAGGGGGTAATACCGTGAGGAAGTCTCGGGCCCCGGAGGCTCAGAACAACAATGAAGAGAAGAGAAAGGTGGCTTCAAAGCCATAAGTTCTAGTACCAGTAAGGAGTAACCTGACTCGTGAAGTACCCGCGCCACCGCTAGGGAACCTTGGGACAGATACGACCCATGAGGAGGCCACGCCCAGAAGAGAACCACGTGCATGGTGCAAGAGAAAGGTAGATATTCTCCTAAGGAGAGTGACTAGAGGCTGGGGCGCATGAGTTGACACCCAGGAAGTCACCCACGCGCCAGAAGCACTTCGAGGAAAGAGGGCTCACACAATGGAATAACCCTAAGTTGGGTTACGGCGCTGAGGGACCATCAACGCAGAATAACGATCAAGTCAGAAGAGCACGTGGCAATAAGCACGTGCTCATTAAATGTTTCAATGAAATTTTGCCAAGGTACGCGCTAATTCAGTTAAGATTCGAACGTTCCAAGGAATATTTTTATACGCTTTCAATGCGCTTTAACGCGTTTTAAACACGAGAGATGGATAAAAAGGGACCTTGAGGCATTTGAAGGGGGATCCGAGTTTTGACCTAATTCTCATAGCATTACACAGAGCATAAACCCTAGTTGTTCTGCTGCATACCCACTGTGTGCACTAGACGATTAGGACAACACAGTTTCATTCATTCAGTATAGTTTTCGACCACCTTCAGAGGGTGTGTCACCTTTTGATGTTTCTCGCTAGCTGACTTGATCGTCGGAGTGCAAACAGTCGTGAGGGCGCCCCTTTGTTCACTTCTTTTCAGGTATTCACAGATGGAGCAGAACAAAGGTGCTATGGCTCGTGAGGACAAGCCATGCACGAAGACGACCCTGGTCAACCGGCCGGAACAATATCAATTCCCCAAGTATGGAAAGGCCATGGGCTGTATATGGATCTCAGTTCCTCTGGCGGCGCCTTGTGCCAGTCAGCGTGCATCTGACACTGCTTGCAATGCTGGGTGTATCGCACGCAATCCTCTCTTACTGTTGGCCTGAAAAACCCTGCGCGTATTACCTTGGATGCCAAGGATCTTCCTCCCACGTGGCTCCCCCAAATACCTTCGTGGATCTCAGCCATTATCCTAGTCCATTCGTCGCCGCTTACGCACGTCAAGATGGGGTGCGTAAACCTGTGTCTGAATAATATCCCATCTACTAAGGTGTATCTTGTAGCGTTCCTCTTAATCTTCTTGCCCTCTTCCGGCTCCGCTAGGAGGATTCCGTCCGCTAGGTATCGCCTGTAAGAGGTCATCCATGTGTCGCCTTCCTCTAAAGCACATACATGTGCACCTTTTTCTTCTTCTGGCGAGGTCGCATAAGTACTGATGTAGGGTTCCCTTGCCGTATCCTGGCTCAAAGAGCGATGACTCCTTGGTTTTCCTCTTGTTGTACTAATGTGAAGAACGTCCACCCTGTTGTCTGCAACAAACTTTCGCGGCGTTTTGAGGGTCTCTTGGATTACAGTCCTCTGCCTTCCCGCCTTGCCTGAGCTGGCCAGCTTGGCGAGCAGGTCAGCTCTGACATTCTGCTCCTTGGGGACATGCACCAGCTCAAACGCAGCGAAGGCTCTTTTCAATACTTCGACATACCTTAAGTACGTAGCCATCTGTGGATCCTTTGCCTGGTACTCCCCTGTTACTTGTCCTGTGACCAACTGGGAGTCACTCTTTGCCAGGAGGCTCTGCGCACCCATTTCTTTAGCCAAAAGCATCCCAGCGATGAATGCTTCGTACTCCGCCTGGTTGTTGCTTGCCTTCAAGGTGAAGCGTAAAGCTTGCTCGATCAACACTCCGTTAGGCCCCTCCAAGATTATTCCAGCGCCACTCCCTTGATGGTTGGAGGATCCGTCCACTAAGAGCATCCACTATGACCCTAGCTCCACCTCTTGAGGGTCTCCCCCTGGTGAAAGTTCTGCCACGAAGTCAGCGTAGACTTGCCCTTTGATGGACCCCCTGGGTTCATACTGGATATCGAATTCCGATAGCTCTACCGCCCAACGAACCATCCTCCCTGCTACATCTAGCTTTTGAAGTACCTTCTGGATGGGGAGGTTTGTCATCACCACCACCGTGAAGCTGTGGAAATAGTGGCGAAGCCTACGTGCTGAGAATACTACCGCTAGCGTCGCCTTCTCTAGTGACTAGTACCTCAATTCTAGGCCTTGCAAGGCCTTGCTCACGAAGTAGATGGGCTTCTGCACTTGGTCTTGTTCCTGGACTAGCACAAAACTAATGCCCCACTCAGTTACCACAAAGTATAAGCGGAGGGGGGGGGACGCCTACTTGTGGCTTGCAAAGCACAGGTGGCATCGCCAAGTACTCCTTCAACTTGAGAAACACTGCTTCACACTCACCTGTCCATGCGAAACGGCTATTCCTTTTGAGGCATTGGAAGTAAAGGTGGCCCTTCTCTCCTCCAACAGATACGAATCTCGATAATGCTGCCATTCGCCCCGTCAGTTGTTGGACTTCTTTTACTGAGGTTGGGCTCCTCATGGCGATGATGGCTACACACTTGTCAGGGTTCGCCTCTATCCCCCTCTCTGTGAGCATGAAACCTAAGAACTTTCCCGCCTCCACGCCAAAAAACGCACTTTTCTGGGTTTAACTTGAGGTGATACTTCGATATGGTAGCAAATAGCTCTTCCAGATCAGCTGCATGGTTCCCTCTTTCGTGCGAAGTTACCACCATGTCATCTATGTAGGCCTGCACGTTCCTTCTCAGCATGGGTGCAAGGACCTTGTCCATCAGCCTCTGGTAGGTGGCGCCTGCATTTTTCAAACCAAACGGCATCACCTTATAACAGTAGCTGCACATTTCTGTCATGAACGTCGTTTTGCTCTCGTCCCTGGGATGCATCCTGATCTAATTGTAACCTGAGAATGCATCTAAGAAACTCAGCATCTTGCAACCCGAGGCGCTATCCACTAATGCGTCGATGTTGGGCAGTGGGTACGAATCTTTAGGGCATGCCTTGTTCAGATCTGTGAAATCAACGCACATCCTCCACTTCCCATTCGCCTTCTTCACTAGAACTACATTGGCTAACCACTCGGGGTATTGTATCTCCCAGATGTGTCCAGCGCTGAGCAGCTTTTGTGTTTCTTCCTTCACGACGAGACATCGCTCTTCGTTGAACTTCCTCCTTCTTTGTCTCACAGGGTGAACCTTGGCGTCCACGGTAAGACGGTGGCACAAAAAATCTGGGTCGATGCCTAGCATGTCTGCCGCAGTCCACGCGAATGCATCTAGGTGCCGCGAGATCACCGCAGCTATCTGTTCTCGTTCCTCCTGACTCAGGAAACGTCCTAATTTGAACACCTTTCCCCCTATTAGTCTTTCCAGCACAATGTCTAACGGTTGGGGTTCCTCACTCTGCGCGTTCTCTAAGCGAGACTCCTTCATGGAGTCCTCTTCCATAGGCGTCGCCCCAAAGGATGCGTCGGGCATCGCCTCCTTTGGCTCTTCTTCTGCGGGCGAGGCCTCTCCGCATACTCCTTCCATCGGCGAGGCATCGCCGTATCTTCCTTCTGTATGTGCATCTTCTATAGGCATCGCCCCTACTGGTGCAGCTTCGACGGGCGTGGACTTCGCTGGCGTCGCCTCTTCCAACAGCTCTAACTCCATTTGCGAATCTGAAACGAGTGGCCGCTCAATTACCATGACCACGCCTCTCTTTGTCTTCAGGCTATTTTCATAGCACTTACGGGCCTCTTCTTGATCTGACTTGATCACAATCACCTTGCCGCCAAGATCTAGTAGCTTCATCTTCATGAGGCGTGTGGAGGACACCGCCCTTAATATGTTTAAGGCAGGTCTGCCTAACAAAATGTTGTAAGCTGAGTTGGCGTTTACCACCAAGTATCGGATGCTCTCGGTGCGTGATGCCGCTCCATCAGTGAACGTCGTCCTCAGCTCCAGGTAGCCACGTACCTCTACTCGGTTATCTGCAAACCTGATGGATGAGGGCCAAGCACATCCCACCATGGAAGCCAATACCCAAAGCTAGACCGTGATGAGCGTCTAGACTCAAGGAAGGAGCGTCTAGGACGTGAAGAGGGGAGGCTACACATGGAGCGTCTAGGAGGAGACCTAGACCGTCTAGGCCCTATTACAAGGTCAATGGCTAAGCACATTCACGCCCAATTGAATGAAGCCACGGATGGAAGAGAGAAAGCCTTGTACATGTTACATGGAGGCCCATTAGGGGTGCTTAGTAATTAGAGTAGTGTAGAAAGCATAATTGAGTGAACATTCTAGAATCTCTCTTGCTTGGCCGGTCATGAGCACATGTGCCATGTGCTTTGTGATTTGCATTTCATTTGGCTTTTATTTCATTAGACATTAGCTTAGCTTTTACGGCCCTATAGCTTATAAATAGGGAGGCCATCTCTTGTATTTTCCAAGTTTATTGTGAGTAAAGTTATGCTGCCATTTTGTGCCAAGCTTTGCTTCTCCCTAGAATTCTAGGTTCTAAACTTCACATCCTTCACCTTTCCTTGGGCTGGCCGAACCTTCCAATGTTCATACACATCATGCACCTTCAAGATCAACATCACTCTTAGGAGGATCTTGCACACACACACCCATGGCTTCCGCACCTTCTCTTACATGATTCAAGAAGAACTTCATGAATTTGCCATCATTTGGTATCATGAGCTTAGGTTCTTCAAGATGAGTTGTTCTTGGTCTTTTCATTTTTATTTCATGTTGTTCATCTTATTTCCATAATTGTCTTACTGTTTTTTTTACATTTTAATTTGTTTTGGTGTGCTATTTGGAAGATCCAACCGGTGCACTTTGTTCGATTGATCTTGAACAATTCTTGTCCAAATTGTGATATGATTCCATACACCTTTGAGTTGCTGTTTTCTTTTAGGTTTTTGAGTCTTTATTGCACTTTTAATTTGGTTCATATTATGCTCTTTGAGTCTTTAATTTCTGAATCCATATATGTTTTGTCAAGTCATGTTAATCCACAATGTCATCAATTCATAGTAGTCCTTTGATTGGCTTGATTGTTTCTTGATTTTGGGTATATGCTTTTGCTTTGAATCTGCTGTTCATTTGATCTTTTGGTGCCTTTTTAATTTTAGTTTCAGTTCCTATTTGTGTTTAGATCTTACACAAATTCCTTTTCTCAATTCCATTGTGTTTAAATTTTGGTATCTTGCTGTTTTTTCCAGTTTTTCCAGCATCCCCTGTTTCACTCTCTCTATGCTGGCTGTTTTGTTCCAGAAAAATATTTTCACTCATAGGAAAATTTTGATTCTCTGGAATATGCAAGTTTGAAGTGTTATAGAAAGGACAAAAAAAGAATTAGTTCAAAAGAATCAATAGAAAAACAACGATAAATCTTTTAAAATCAGTGTGCAAATCTGAGGTGCTACAGCTGGCGTAACTGAACACCAAAATTGCAAAATTTATTAAAAAAAATGGTGCATGCGTTTTGAGTGATTCCAAAGCCAGATTTTAGCTAAGATCTTGAATATCTTGCATATCAAATTTCAGAATGATATCTTAAAAACACAACTCAGCATAAATTGGGGAAAAACACGTTTCTGGCCACAACATTTTCCAGTGGTGCTGTTTTTTATTTTGTAATCTAATTCTAGTGCCATTCTTAGGAATTCTTTTGTGTGCCTACCTTTAATTGAGTACCTATTATTTGCTTGCTTAATATTTCTTGGACCTCTTTCTAGTTGTCATAATCTAACTCCTTTTGGTGGTACTGTTTTATTCAATTAAATTGTTTCTTGCTTTTGTTCCTTGACCTCTAATTTAGTGCTGGAATTTATTCTCCTTTGGTGCTTAATTGAATGGAAACTTGACTTGGGTAAGGTCTAGTCTTTTGATAGGTGCTGGAATTGGAGAATTATGACCTTCTTTCTAAGGGGAAACAAAGCGAAGGCAGAATCAAGCTTTCTTGAAAAAAAAAACACCACAAACACTTGGAGGGCCAACAAGCAAAGACAACAAGGAAGTGCATTTAGCAAAAAGAGGATCAACAAAGGGAGTTTTTTTTAATTTCCTTGCAACTTAATTTGTGTTAATTACCTAATTACGTTATTAGACGGTGAGTGTGTCTTCAAGGGCTCCAAGTGTCCAAGAAGCCTCACCTAGGGCCGACTAGTATAGAACTTGATCCTGCCTGTTGACCGGAACGCTGGAAACTGCCTCGTCAAAGGATCGACGTGCGCACCGCTTCTCACCTCCGTTCCTCTTCGGGATCTATCTCAAGAACCTACAAAGAAACAGCACGGCGCCGCTGCGGCCGATCGCACTCCAACGCTCAAGTCAGTGACGGTATCACCAAATACTAAGAACAAGAACCGTGCAGATCCTCTCTCACAGTTAGCTCTATCACTCGCAAGCGTAAAGTGTATGAACTGAACGTGCGTACCTCAGAAAGTTTGTTAAGAACTCTTATATACCTGGTGGCTTTCTCTCTCCTGGCAGTTACAGACTCGGACACGTGACTCGCATCCAACTGTACACGTGCCATCATCTGGAGGCTCCCTGACTTGGCGCTGCTTCTACTCTCATTTTGGCTAAGTTACTTATGCTTGGTACTGCTCAGTGCATAGCTAACTTAGGAGTGCGATCTCTACTGGAACTGGCGAGTTAGGGGCCTTCATACACCTTCCCTGTGGTCTCGCCGGCCGCCTTCATAATCTGCTTCTCCTTCATCTTCGGCGATGTGCTTACTCTGGCGATCTCCGACTGCTTGGTCGCCTGGGTCTACATCTGGCGATTTCATCTTCAACCTAGCGATCGCCCATTCTGGTAAACTGGAAATCGGAACACGCCAACTTAACAACTGGCGACTACACGTGCCCCCCGACTTCCTTCCCTTATGCCAACCTGGCGCCTTGTCAACACGCCTACACTGTAGCAGGATGCCACGTCATCACACCCGACCACCAGGGCGGTACACAAGCCCCCCAGTCTTAAGCGAAGACTTGTCTAGCGAAAAGACTGAAAGAGCCTTCGTTAACACCGATCTACGTGGCCCTGACGCGGAATTCCAAGCGGTTGTACCTTCTGCTGCTCTGACGCCCCACCAAAACCCCTCACTCATCGCTCGACACGTGGCTTCATCAACGGCTCTCTTCATTTGCCGTTTGCGCTTCCTAAAACCATTTCGAAAACCCTTAAACCCATTTCGCTCCACTGTTCCATCACTTTCTTCGTGCTTGCAAACGCTCCAACTTACTTCTGCGAAAACTCTCAACGCTCTTCAACGCTCTAGATCACCATCTTCCTCCATCACCTTCCCGATCATCAAAAGGTAATTACTTTCCTTCATCTGCTGGTTTTCCTTGCATTTTCACCGATTTGCATCATCCTGTAACTGCTTGGTGTATACGCTGTGGGTTGTTTTTCCATTTCTCCTTCTGCGTAACTTAGGGCTTTGTCGATCGTCGCGACGAACCTACATTCGTTCGTTTTTCACCTTCCTTCTATGATCGAGTCAGCCTCTGTAACCCCCTGATCATTTTTCCTTTCTTCTTCCTTTGCAGTTGCTATCATGACTCGCACAAAGATTACCCCGAACCCCCCTCCATCAGCACGAAACCTTCCTTCACAAGCACACGACTCAACACAAGTTCGTGGCGCTCCCTCTTCGCAGGCTGAGAGGCCTGCGTCTTCCCAATCTGCCCTGGCCCAGGCGACTCCATCTAACGCTGGAGGAGCCCCCGTTCCTCCGCCAGACTTCAAAACTTTATACCCCTGGGCTAACTCAACCCTTCTGAAAGAAACGTCCTCCGTGAACACTGCGGGAGCAGTCTTGCGGCTGACTAAGGGGGACGAGATCTACCAGTCGTTTCACAAGGAGCACGACGAAAAGATGATGGTGCTGCCTTGTCCCGCCGACCTGCCCGTGTGTGCTGATGACAAAGTAAGCGCCGACGGGCCCTTCTGCTTTGTCTATACGACTCTGTTCAAGAAGGTTAGGCTTAGGTTCCCTCTCACCCGATTCGAGAGGGAACTTCTTACCGAGCTCAACATTGCTGCCGCCCAGCTTCATCCCAACAGCTGGGCGTTTGTTCGAGCCTTCCAAGTGACGTGCGCCCACCTGGGGTTGCCCGCGTCGGTGGACGTGTTTTTGTTCCTTTTCGAAGCCAAGCACCCAGGAGACCGCCTGTGGGTCAGCTTGAATGCGATTGCGGGGAGATCCATCTTTACCATCTTCCAGCAATCGTACAAAGACTGGAAGGGGAAATTCGTCCAAGTACGTGCAAACGACAAGGACACCTCCCTTCTTGATGGCTTCCCCTTGTACTGGGTGGACAAGGGGAAAAAGGAGTCCAAGAGCTGCTTCAGGAGGCCCAGAAGTCCTGATAGCATGGGAGCATTGGACAGAGACCTTTGTCTCTTCTGGAAGAAGGTGGTGGACGCCAATATAACTTTCCTCACCACCTCCTTGATCAGCTTTGAATTCTACGAAGATCAGCTAGAATTTCAAATAGGTTAGGTCATTTGAACTATTGCTTTAATACTGCTTCTGTTTAGCTGTTTCTGGGTGTCTTGTGCGTTATGCGCAAGACTTTGGCTTTACTTTTTCTGCACATATCATCTGCTTTGCTGTTTATTACATTATGCACTTATCTGTTTTCCTTGAGTTAACCCATGCATCTCCGTCCCCTGCAGACAACATGTTGCCCAGGAACATGCTCGCCGAACTAAAGTCGCTCGCCCGAAACCACGGGTTGGCAACCGGTTCCCAAACGGTGCCCAACTCGGTGGTGGAGGCCGCCATTGTCCAAGGGCGATCACCACCCAAGGAGCCCGCTCAACGCAAAAAATTGGTCCTTAAGAGACCTAAAAGGAAAGCCCCTCAAGTCATCCATGAGGAGGAAGAAGAGGACGACGAGGTCACCGAGGATGGCCTCGTTACGAAGAGGAAAAGGGTGGCAGCATCTTCACCACCTGCCCCACCCCCTCTTCCAAGCTCGACACCACCATCAACGCCTGCTCCTCCTCCACCCTCGCCAACACCACAGGCTCCTTCTTCACCAGTCCAAGCGGTTCCACTGGCCACTGCGCCACCTGCAGCTGAGGCCCAAGAGCCAAATTTCCTGGAGGACCCCCCGAGCGCCTCTACACCATATGTGTCAGCCGGAGGGGGTCCCCCTTCAAACGCCTCCGCTGCAGGAGATGTTCCAATCGGGGATGAGGTTGCTCATACCTCTCCGATTCTAATCACCGAATCCCCGATCCCGTCGCCACGCCAGGAAGTAAACACTGAAGATCCTGCTAAGGAAGGTGGCGACGAGAACCCACAACAAGCCCACCTGGCGCCTCTCCAAGCAGCAAACCTTCCCCTTGAGGTCACAAGGATGTGGGAACCTCTAACCGCCAAACTAAAAACCATAGCAGAGGATATCCCAACGATTATAACCAGGGCTGTGGAAGGCTCAACCAGGAGGCTCCAAGACGACCTCTTCAACCTCAAAACCGAAAACAGCACTATGAAGATCGAGGTGGAGAAGTTGTCCTTCAGCCTGACGCTCGCAGAAATCGAACACTCCCGGGTGGAGGATGCAATGAATACCGAGCTCAGGCTGGCGCACAAGGAGGCTACTGACCTTCGCCGCAAAGTTCACGATCTTGCCCAAGAGAAGGTCGAGCTAGAAAGCAAAATCGTGCCTCTTCGCGCCAAGGCGATCGACCTGGAGGCTCTTATGAAAGCTGACGCCGCTAAGGTGCAAAAACTGGAGCAGAGGTCGATCGACCGAGAGAAACTACTTGGGCAAGTAGAAAAGGCGAGGGACGACGCCATGGCTGATCTCGCCGAGGCCAACAAAGAGAAGGGAAAGATGGCTGCTGAGTTGGCCCAAGCACAATCGGAATCCAAGAAGGTTACTGAAGACCTTCTCCAGGCTCAAGAGACCAACGAACAACTTAAAAAACAGGTTGAAGAGCTGGAACAGCAGAACAAAGAGCTGAAAGAGCAAACTGAAGACCTCAAGAAGCGGATTGAGGAACTTCAGGGGCAAATCGAAGCACTCAAGCTAAATTCTGCTCAGATTCTGGCTGCTGGATTTGGAGCTGCGCGGGAACAATTCGCTTGCTTATTCCCCGATCTGGATCTCAGCCTGGTGTCGCTGAACAACGAAGTAGTAGATGGAAAGGTCGTTCCCGCTGAAGACTAATCAACTCCACCTCATCTGCTACTTTTATGATTTCCCTTGTATTATTCTATAAAAACTCCTGTATGTATGCCTTTAACAAATACTTATCTCAATGACAAAGTTTGGGTATTCACTCTCTTGACTTCTTTAAGCGCTTTAACCTTCTTTGCATGTTTAACTTTGTCGGATATAACTTAACGATTTTGCAAACACGACCTTTTGACTTAACTGCTTCGAACCACTTCAAACTCAAGTAATAATCACTTTAACCAACTTGTACTCTTAAAGCAACTAACCTTATCACAAGAATACCCTTCAAGCAACGAACTGTAACTCAATTATTGGCTCAAACAACGTCCCACTCGACCTGCTTCCTCAAACAAGTCTTTCAACCTTCTCGCCGTGTTTGAACTTTTCCCGATCGCCAAGAACTCTTGGTACCATTAGCTTTTCCTAGCCTCATGCTTTGGCAATCGTTTCTTCGCATGGGGCAGAGACGCCTTTAGGGATCTCTCTTTGCCCTCCTGGTCTTCAGAACAAAGACCGGCTGACTAGGCGTTCTCTTCGAACCTACCTTAGCCACCTTCCATACTTCTTCCACCCTCTGCGCCATACCTGAACTCGTTCGAGACGAGAAGGATTTTATCTTGCCCAAGCTCGCATGTAAGCGAGAAGGTCTTTTAACTCGCCTGAACTCGCTCAACGGCGAGAAGGACTTTATCTGGTGCCTCAACTTGCCCAGGGTGTACATCTCCTCCCCCCTGGATGCACTGAGGACCTTTTCTTTCTCTCGCCTGCACTTGCTCGACGGCGAGGAGGTCTTTAACTGGCCTTAGCTCGCACAACGGCGAGAAGGACTTTATCTGGTGCCTCAACTTGCCCAGGGTGTACATCTCCTCCCCCCTGGATGCACTGAGGACCTTTCTCTTTCTCTCGCCTGCACTCGCTCGACGGCGAGGAGGTCTTTAACTTGCCTCTACATTGCCCCAGGAGTTCCATCTTCTCGCCCCCAGAAACATGGAGGACTTTTTACTCTTTCTCGCCTGCACTCGCTCGACGGCGAGGAGGTCTTTAACTTGCCTCAGGACGCGCGAGGGCGTTGAGGTCTTTCATCTGGTGCCTCCGATCGCCGAAAGACGATGAGGACTTTAAAACTTAACTGGTGCCTCCAATCGCCGAAAAACGATGAGGACTTAAAACTTAACTGGTGCCTCCAATCGCCGAAAAACGATGAGGACTTAAAACTTTTTAGAAAGCATGCGACATATCTTTTCTCGCCTTAAATCACGTACAAGCGACAAGGTCTTTCTTCAAAAACTCTTAGAAAAAAGCAAACAAGCAATCTGAAAACGCCTTATTCTTCAAAAACTCTTCTTTATTGGGTGGCCTCATTAAAAACCCTCCTTAGGGAAAAAAGAGTGCCCCCTTGAAACTGTTTTAACAGAGACATTGTAATATAACATTTGTGTTTGTCTTTACTTACAAAGCTCTTAACTATACTACAACTTCAGGTGTGTGGCGTTCCAGGTGCGAGGGATCGCCCCTCCTTCCAGCGTCTCTAAGCGGTAGGCCCCGTTCCCGAGCGCCTCGGTTATTCTGAACGGTCCAGTCCACTTGGGTGACAATTTATTCTCCATCTCGTACTGGTGGGCCTTCCTCATCACCAAGTCGCCCTCTCTAAACTGCCTTGGCATCACCTTCGAGTTGTATCTTCGTTCAACCCTTCTCTTCACGGCCTCAGCCTTCAACCTCGCCTCTTCCCTGACCTCATCCAGCAGATCCAGGTTCAGCCTTCTCTCTTCATTCGAGTCTTCCTCTACGAAGTTCTGGAATCTCGGCGAGCTCTCCTGGATCTCCACTGGAATCATGGCATCACACCCATAGACCAAGCTGAACGGGGTCTCGTGGGTTCCTGACTGCTCGGTGGTGTGGTACGCCCAGACTATACGGGGCACCTCCTCAGCCCAACTTCCCTTGGCTTTCTCAAGCCTTCTCTTCAAACCTCTCAACAACACCCGATTAGTTGACTCCACCTGGCCATTTGTCTGAGGGTGCTCGACGGATGCAAACACTTGTTGAATTCCCACCCCTTTGCAAAGCTTCTTCAACAGGTGGCTTGCAAACTGTGTCCCATTATCCGACACCAGGCGCTTAGGCACTCCAAACCGGCACACGATGTTCTTCCATACAAAACCTTCGATCTTGTGTGCGGTGATCTGGGCCACTGGTTCCGCTTCAATCCACTTGGTGAAATACTCAATCGCCACCACCAAGTACTTCATTTGCCTGATCGCCAGCGGGAAAGGTCCCAGGATGTCGATTCCCCAAGTATGAAACGGCCAAGGGCTATAGATCGACTTCAACTCCTCGGGAGGTGCCTTATGCCAATCGGCGTGCTGCTGGCATTGTTTACAACATTGGGCATATTTCTTGCAATCTTCTCTCATGGATGGCCAGTAGTATCCTGCACGGAGAGTCCTCGCGGCCAGAGCTCGACCCCCGACGTGGCTTCCGCATATACCCTCGTGGAGCTCCGCCATGATTCTCGTGCACTTCTCACCGTGTATACATTCCAGGAGCGGGTGAGTGAACCCAAACCTGTACAGGTCGCCATCAATCAACGTGTACTTGCAGGAATTTTTCTTTACCTTCCTAGCTTCTGTCGGATCCAGCGGGAGGAGGCCATCTGCCAGGCACCGTTTGTATTGCGTTATCCAAGTGTCTGGCTCATGGGCGGCGCAGACCTGCATCACATCCACCTTCTCTCCTCGACATGCTCTAACTCTCGGCGATCTCAGAGTTTCTTGCGTCAAGGACTTATGGCTTCTCGCTGCTCTCTCCGTCGACTTGCTTATCTGAAGGACCAGGTGATCTGCTACAAATGCCCTTGGCGTCTTCAGAGTTTCTTGAATCACCGTCCTCTGCCTACCCCCCTTGCCTGAGCTGGCGAGCTTAGCAAGCAAGTCAGCTCGGGCATTCTGCTCTCGGGGCACATGTACTACTTCAAAAGAGGCAAAGGAACTCTTCAATTCCTGCACATACGCCAAGTAAGCCGCCATTTGTGGATCTTTAGCCTGGAATTCGCCGGTTACTTGCCCTGTGACTAGCAGCGAGTCACTCTTAGCCATCAGCACCCTAGCTCCCATCTCCTTGGCCAGCAAAATCCCGGCGATCAGCGCCTCATACTCTGCTTGATTGTTGTTGGCTTTGAAGGCAAACCTCAAAGATTGTTCAATCAGCACACCGTTGGGTCCTTCCAATATGACTCCGGCACCGCTGCCCTGCTGGTTCGACGATCCATCCACCGAAAGTACCCAACGGAAATCGTCTCCTTCAACCCGCGTCGCCTCTGATGAGAGCTCAACCACAAAATCTGCAAAGATTTGCCCCTTGATCGGGCCTCGGGGCTCGTACTTAATATCAAACTCTGACAACTCTATGGCCCACTTCACCATCCTTCCCGCAACGTCGGGTTTCTTCAGGACCTTCTGGATGGGCAGGTCAGTCATCACCAGTATTGTGAAACTGTGGAAGTAGTGGCGCAACCTCCTCGCCGATAACACCACAGCTAGCGCAGCCTTCTCCAGGGCCTGATATCTCGTTTCTGGGCCCTGCAACACCTTGCTCACAAAATAAATAGGCTTCTGAGCCTGATCATGATCCTGGGCGAGCACCGCACTCACCGCCCTCTCAGTCACAGCGAAATACAACCTGAGAGGGATTCCCGCCAGCGGTTTGCACAGAACCGGCGGGCTCGCCAGATACTCCTTCAGTTTGACGAAAGCTTCTTCGCACTCTTTCGTCCAAGCAAACTTATTATTGCGCCGCAGACATTGAAAATAGGGATGCCCCTTTTCTCCGCTAGCTGACACGAAGCGAGATAGGGCTGCCATCCGACCTGTTAGCTGCTGGACTTCTTTCACCGTAGCCGGGCTTCTCATCGCCAAGATGGCGGCACACTTGTCTGCGTTAGCTTCTATTCCCCTTTCAGTCAAGAGAAAACCCAAAAATTTTCCAGCCTCCACGCCGAAAATGCATTTCTCCGGGTTGAGCTTTAACTTGAACTTGGCGATCGTCGTGAACAATTCTTCCAAGTCTGCAACGTGCTTGCTCTTTTCCTGCGAGGTCACGACCATGTCATCGACGTAGGCTTGCACGTTCCTTCCCAGCATTGGTGCAAGTACTCGATCCATCAGCCTCTGGTACGTGGCCCCCGTGTTCTTCAGCCAAAACGGCATCACCTTATAGCAGTAGCACGATCTCTCCGTCATGAAGGCTGTTTTTTCTTCATCCATGGGATGCATCTTGATCTGATTATATCCCGAGAAGGCATCCAGGAAACTCAGCAGCTTGCACCCTGCAGCACTATCAACCAGGGCATCAATGCTTGGTAAAGGATACGAATCCTTTGGGCAAGCTTTGTTCAGATCGGTGAAATCGACGCACATGCGCCATTTCCCGTTACTCTTCTTCACCAGTACGACATTTGCCAACCATTCAGGGTACTGGACTTCCCTGATGTGGCCTGCGGCGAGGAGTTTCTGTGTTTCGTCCCTGATCGCCTGCCTCCTCTCCTCGTTGAATTTTCTTCTCCTTTGTCGCACCGGTCTCACCATGTGTCCATCGCCAGATGATGGCACAAGAAGTCGGGATCAATCCCGGGCATGTCCGAAGCGGACCAAGCAAACGCGTCCAGATGCCGCTCAATCACCTTGGCGATCTGGTCCTGGAGATCAACCTCCAGAGATCTTCCCAGCTTGAAGACTTTTCCTCCGATCTCCTTTTCGAGCCACTGCTCGACAGGTTTAGGCCTGGATTCTCTGGCGATCACCGCCCTGGCGATTCCCTGCTCCTTTGCTTCCTCGGGGCGATTCCGCGCCTCTTCCTCCTCCAGGCCAGCATTCCTTTCCCCCAGCTCAGCGTCCACCATTTCCACGTCTCTTCCGGCGGCCTCCTCCGTTACCGTCGATCTGGGCTTCACACCGGGAGGCGGGGTGGTTGTTACATAGCTCACTGATCTTTTGTTTTTCAGGCTATTCTCATAACACCTTTTAGCTTCTTTCTGATCAGACTTAATCGTGATCACCACCCCTTCCATGGACGGCAGCTTTACCTTCATGTGCCGGGTCGACGGAATGGCACCTATCCTGTTAAGAGTGGGCCTTCCCAACAGGATGTTATACGCTGAAGGGGCGTTTACGATGAGGTACTTGATTTTCTCCGTCCTCGACCCAGCCTCATCTGTAAACGTGGTTCTCAGCTCAATGTACCCCCTGACCTCCACCTGGTCACCAGCGAACCCATATAAGCACCCTCCATAGGGCCTTAGCTGGTGAAGGGGCAATTCCAGCTGCGTGAAAGTCGGCCAGAACATCACGTCTGCCGAGCTTCCTTGGTCCACCAGAACTCTGTGGACCTTCCTTCCCGCTGTAACCAACGAAATAACTATGGGATCGTTGTCATGAGGCACAACGTCCCGAAGATCCTGCTTGGTGAACGTAATGTCCACTTCCGGCGAGTGATCTTCAAACATGTCCACTGTCATCACCGATCGCGCATACTTTTTCCTCTGCGATGCGGTGCATCCACCACCTGAGAAACCCCCTGCAATGGTGTGGATCTCCCGTGGATAGGCATCTCGTGTTGCTGGGCTTCTCCACCTGCTGGCTGGGAACTCGACGCTCCTCCCGTCCTTCTATCCAGCAGATAGTCATTTAGGAACCCGCTCTTAACCAGATCGTCGAGCTGATACCCCAAAGACAAACACGAGTCCAAGGTGTGGCCAAAACATTGGTGGAACTCGCACCAGGCGTCCGGCTTTGACCCCAGCACCTTGTCGCCCACCTTCTCAGGCGCCTTCAACCTAGCAGATATGTTAGGGATAGCGATCAGGTCCGCTAGTCCCATGACAAATTTGTGCTTAGGCGGGCGATTGTATTCCCGGCGTGCTGGTTGTTGGCGCGCTTGGCTTTTTCCCTTGTTTCTCTTGTCGTAAGGATGGCGAGTCCTCTGGTCTTTTCTGGCCGCCGCCGCCGTTTCCAGCACCCTCTGCGGCTGGATTCTGGTCTGGGCGCGTGGCCTGGCGGGAGCCACGCTGCCTCTCTTCTCGGCGACTTCACTTTCGTCGGCGATGTGGGCCACCGCAAGTCGCCTGACTTCAGCAAACGTCGCTGGATGAGCCCTGATCAAGGCCTCGCAGAATGGCCCTGGCTGCACGCCCTTCTTGAAGGCATAGACCAGCATTTCTTCATCCTTGGCCGGCGATCTGACCATCTGCGCTCCGAAGCGATTGAGGTAGTCTCTGAGGGACTCCCCATGGTACTGCCTTATATCAAACAGATCATAAGACACCCTGGGCGGTGCCTTATTCACAATGTACTGCTCGACAAAGATTTTCGAGAACTGTTGAAAATTGGTTATGTGGCCGTTAGGCAGGCTCACAAACCACTCCATCGCCGTTCCCTGGAGCGTACTCACGAACATCTTGCAGTAGACGTCGTCTGACCCTCCCGACAGCATCATCTGCGTGTGGAACGTGGTCAGATGAGCCTCTGGATCCTCCACGCCGGTAAAGACAGCCTTAACCGAAACCACGCTCGTGGGAATAGGCGTGTCGGTAATCGCCTGAACAAAAGGCATTGGGAAAACACGAGATAAGACCAAATACACAAGTGGTGAAAGACCAAATACAAATGAAGCATAAGAGGGATGAGGAAAACAAAAACAAAGGGCGCTAGAAAAAGAGAAAATCCTTAGGGATAGGAAGGCGTGGGAGAAGAGTGTTCCTTCCCACAAGGTTGATCAACAAGAAAAGCCTCTTGAAAACGTTTTTGAAAATTTGCTTCTTGTTGAACAACCAAGCCTTATCTTTTGTAAAGGAGCACTTACATGCACTGCCACAAGTAGTGAACTTATGAATTTACCTCCTCAAATAGAAAATCTTTTAAGTGAATTTGAAGATCTATTCTCTAATGAGGGTCCCATTGGGCTTCCTCCCCTTAGAGGCATAGAACATCAAATTGACTTCATTCCGGGGGCAAGCCTACCAAATAGGCCTGCTTATAGAACAAACCCCGAGGAAACAAAGGAGATAGAATCACAAGTTCAAGACTTGTTGGAGAAGGGTTGGGTTCAAAAGAGCCTAAGCCCTTGTGTTGTACCTGTCTTGTTGGTGCCCAAAAAGGATGGGAAATGGCGCATGTGTTGTGATTGTCGAGCAATCAACAACATCACCATCAAGTATAGGCATCCAATCCCAAGGCTTGATGATATGCTTGATGAATTACATGGGTCAACTCTATTCTCCAAAATTGACCTTAAAAGTGGATATCACCAAATTCGAATCAAGGAGGGTGATGAGTGGAAAACCGCTTTTAAGACCTAATTTGGATTATATGAGTGGTTGGTGATGCCCTTTGGGCTTACAAATGCCCCAAGTACATTCATGAGGCTTATGAATCACGCCTTGAGAGATTGTATAGGTAAATATGTAGTAGTTTATTTTGATGATATCTTAGTGTATAGTAAAACCCTAGAAGACCATCTAAGTCACCTTAGGGAAGTTCTTCTAGTGCTTAGGAAAAATAGTTTTTTTGCAAATAGGGATAAGTGTACCTTTTGTGTAGATAGTGTAGTTTTCTTAGGCTTCATAGTAAACAAAAAGGGGGTGCATGTAGATCCCGAGAAAATCAAAGCCATCCGCGAGTGGCCCACTCCACAAAATGTAAGTGATGTAAGAAGTTTTCATGGGTTAGCTAGTTTCTATAGAAGGTTTGTGCCTAATTTTTCTAGTCTAGCTTCTCCTTTGAATGAACTTGTTAAAAAAGATGTTGCATTTTGTTGGAATGAAAAGCATGAGCAAGCCTTCCAAAGGCTCAAAGCTCAACTCACCAATGCACCAATTCTATCTCTCCCAAATTTTTTCAAAACTTTTGAGATAGAGTGTGATGCATCGGGAGTAGGCATAGGTGCGGTATTGTTGCAAGGTGGACACCCAATTGCTTATTTTAGTGAAAAACTCCATGGTGCCACCCTCAACTATCCCACCTATGACAAAGAGCTCTAAGCTCTTGTGCGAGCCCTAAAGACTTGGGAACACTACCTTGTGTCCAAAGAATTTGTCATCCATAGTGATCACGAGTCTCTAAAATATTTGAAGGGCCAACACAAGCTCAACAAGAGACATGCTAAATGGATGGAATTTCTTGAACAATTTCCTTATGTAATCAAATACAAGAAAGGAAGCACCAATATAGTGGCTGATGCTCTTTCAAGGCGGCATACACTTGTACCGCCCTGGTAGTCGGAAGTGATGACGTGGCATCAAGCTACGGTATAGGCGTGTTGACGAGACGCCAGGTTGGCAGAAGGGAAGGAAGTCGGGGGGCTCGTGAAGTCGCCAGTTATTAAATTGGCGTGCTCCGATCTCCAGCACACCAGAACCGGCGGTCACCGGGTTAAAGATGAAGTCGCCAGATGTAAACTCAGGCGACCAAGTGATTAGAGATCGCCGGAGCAAGCACATCGCCGAAGATGAAGGTGGTGCAGATTATGAAGGCGGCCAGCGAGACCACAGGGAAGGTGTGTACGAAGGCACCCTAGCTCGCCAATCCAGTAGAGATCGCACTCCAGGACAACTATGCACTGAGTAGTATCATGCATAAGTAACTTAGCCAAAGGAGAGTCAGAAGCAGCGCCTAAGTCAAGGAGGCTCCAGATGATGGCACGTGTACGGCTGGATGCGAGCCACGTGTCCAGGTGTGTAACTGCTAGGAGAGAGAAAGTGCCTAGGTATATAAGGGTTTCCCAACGAACTTCTGAGGTACGCACGTTCAGATTGTCTTCTTTACGCTTGCGAGTTCTTGAGTATACTGTGAGAGAGAACATTGCACGGCTCCTTGAGAGTTCTTGAGTGTTACTCTTAGTATTTGGTGGTTCCGTCACTGACTTGGGCGTTGGAGTGCGATCGGCCGCAGCGGCGCCGCTCTGTTCTTTTGCAGGTTCTTGAGGTGGATCGTGGTGAAGGACGGAGGTTGACGCTGCGCACACGTCGATCCAAGTTTGACGAGGCAAGCTTCAACGTTCTGGTCAACGGGCAGGATCAACACTCTTTTCAAAATTGGGTGCCCGAATTCTTGGATTTGATCACATAAGAGAGCTTTACCAAGAAGATCAAGAACTCTCATCCATCTATGCCCAATGTCTACATAGAGCGCAAGGAGGTTACTATGTGTCCGAGGGATATCTTTTTAAAGAGGGAAAACTTTGCATTCCCCAAGGAACACATAGGAAACTCCTTGTCAAAGAATCACATGAGGGGGGACTCATGGGCCATTTTAGAGTTGATAAGACTCTAGACCTTTTAAAAGCAAAATTTTGTTGGCCACACATGAGGAAAGATGTCCAAAAACATTAATCTAGATGCATCTCATGTTTAAAAGCAAAGTCTAGAACAATGCCTCATGGACTCTACACCCCTTTGCCGATTGCAAATGCTCCTTGGGAAGACTTAGCATGGATTTCATTTTAGGACTTCCTAGGACTGCAAGAGGCCATGACTCTATCTTTGTGGTAGTGGACCGTTTTAGCAAAATGTCCAATTTTATTCCATGCCACAAGGTAGATGATGCTCAAAATATTTCTAGACTCTTCTTTAGAGAAGTGGTGAGACTTCATGGTCTCCCTAGAAGTATAGTATCCTATAGAGATCCCAAGTTTATAAGCCATTTTTGGAAAACTCTTTGGGGCAAACTTGGAACAAGACTACAATTTTCAACTTCTTGTCATCCTCAAACGTATGGCCAAACCGAAGTAGTCAATAGATCTCTTGGGACTATGCTTAGGGCTATCATGAAGGGCAACCATAAATCTTGGGATGAGTATCTTCCCCACATTGAATTTTCTTACAATCGAGTAGTTCACAAGACTACTAATGCTTCTCCTTTTGAAGTGGTATATGGTTTTAATCCTCTCACACCCATGGATTTGTTACCTCTTCCTAACCCACAAGAATTTGTGCATAAGGAAGGAGTAATCAAAGCCGACTTTGTAAAGAAAATGCATGAGAAGATTAAACTCCAAATACAACAACAAAATGAGAAGTACGCAAAATATAACAATAAAGGTGTACCGCCCTGGTGGTCGGGTATGATGACGTGGCATCCTGCTAAAGTGTAGGCGTGTTGACGAGGCGCCAGGTTGGCAGATAGGAAGGAAGTCGGGAGGCACGTGTAGTCGCCAGTTGTTAAGTTGGCGTGTTCCGACTTCCAGCTCACCAGAATAGGCGATCGCCAGGTTGAAGATGAAGTCGCCAGATGCAGACCCAGGCGACCAAGCAGTCGGAGATCGCCAGAACAAGCACATCGCCGAAGATGAAGGAGAAGCAGATTATGAAGGCGGCCGGCGAGACCACAGGGAAGGTGTATGAAGGCCCTAACTCGCCAGTTCCAGTAGAGATCGCACTCCTAAGTTAGCTATGCACTGGGCAGTACCATGCATAAGTAACTTAGCCAAAATGAGAGCAGAAGCAGCGCCAAGTCAGGGAGCCTCCAGATGATGGCACGTGTACAGTTGGATGCAAGCCACGTGTCCAAGTCTGTAACTGCCAGGAGAGAGAAAGCCACCAGGTATATAAGAGTTCTTAACAGACTTTCTGAGGTACGCACGTTCAGTTCATACACTTTACGCTTGCGAGTGATAGAGCTGATTGTGAGAGAGGATTTGCACGGTTCTAGTTCTCTTAGTTTTTGGTGATACCGTGACTGACTAGAGCGTCGGAGTGCGATCGGCCGCAGCGGCGCCGTATCGTTTCTTTGCAGGTTCTTGAAGTAGATCCCGAGGAGGAACGAAGGTGAGAAGCGGTGCGCACGTCGATCCTTTGACGAGGCATTCTCCAGCGTTCCGGTCAACAGGCAGGATCATCAGGCGCCCACCGTGGGGCCGTGTAAAACTTGCTCCCATCCACAGCGTGAGTTCGTGGAAGTTTTCGAGGTTTTCTGCGTGGTTGTGTGCTAGTGCAACCGTCGTTCACAGTTTCTTTGAGTTTCGTTCGGTGAGTTTGCGTTTTGTACCGTTTGTTTGGTTTTCGATCGGTGGAGTGAGGTCTTTTGTTGCTTGCGCGCAATCTGTTTTTGGAAGTTCGAGTTCTTTCGCTGGTTTGGCTGTCCGCGGGGAAACGGTGGTTTTTGGTGAAGTTGTGGTTTTCTTCGAAGGTTTGCGGTGTTCTTGAGTTCTTGCGCAGTTTCTTGAGTTTTCTCCGATTGATCGCTGATTCGATCGCGGTTGAAGTGTTGTTTGCTGTATTCCTGTGGTTCGCTGAAGTTAATGAGAAAAATGAGAAGCAATCGTTCCAGTCCCGTGGCGCCTGTCGCTGCTGAAGGCGACGCCGCCATGACCATGGCGCAGATGGCAGAAATGATGCGTTCGTTGCAGGCAACTGTGGAAGCCTCGCGCGTAGAGCAGGCGAGGATACATGAGGACCTGGTCGCCTCTCGCGCCAGGAACGAGGAGCTCAGCAAGGTAACTGAGGAGCTGCGTCGAGCTCTTCAGGAGCAGCAAGGACGTTCTTCTGTTGAAGAGGCGGCGCCGTCGACGCCACCTCGTGTGTTCCCAATGCCTTTTGTTCAGGCGATTACCGACACGCCAATTCCCACGAGCGTGGTTCCGGTCAAAGCTGTTTTTACCGGCGTGGAGGATCCAGAGGCTCATCTGACCACGTTCCACACGCAGATGATGCTGTCGGGAGGGTCAGACGCCGTCTACTGCAAGATGTTCGTGAGCACGCTCCAAGGAACGGCGATGGAGTGGTTTGTGAGCCTGCCTAACGGCCACATAACCAATTTTCAACAGTTCTCGAAAATCTTTGTCGAGCAGTACATTGTGAATAAGGCACCGCCCAGGGTGTCCTATGATCTGTTTGATATAAGGCAGTACCATGGGGAGTCCCTCAGAGACTACCTCAATCGCTTCGGAGCGCAGATGGTCAGATCGCCGGCCAAGGATGAAGAAATGCTGGTCTATGCCTTCAAGAAGGGCGTGCAGCCAGGGCCATTCTGCGAGGCCTTGATCAGGGCTCATCCAGCGACGTTTGCTGAAGTCAGGCGACTTGCGGTGGCCCACATCGCCGACGAGAGTGAAGTCGCCGAGAAGAGAGGCAGCGTGGTTCCCGCCAGGCCACGCGCCCAGACCAGGATCCAGCCGCAGAGGGTGCTGGAAACGGCGGCGGCGGCCAGAAAAGACCAGAGGACTCGCCATCCTTACGACAGGAGAAACAAGGGAAGAAGCCAAGCGCGCCAACAACCAGCACGCCAACAACCAGCACGCCGGGAATACAATCGCCCGCCTAAGCACAAATTCGTCATGGGACTAGCGGACCTGATCGCTATCCCTAACATATCTGCTAGGTTGAAGGCGCCTGAGAAGGTGGGCGACAAGGTGCTGGGGTCAAAGCCGGACGCCTGGTGCGAGTTCCACCAGTGTTTTGGCCACAACCTGGACTCGTGTTTGTCTTTAGGATACTAGCTCGACGATCTGGTTAAGAGCGGGTTCCTAAATGACTATCTGCTGGATAGAAGGACGGGGGGAGCGTCGAGTTCCCAGCCAGCAGGTGGAGAAGCCCAGCAATACGAGATGCCTATCCATGGGGAGATCCACACCATTGCAGGGGGTTTCTCAGGTGGTGGATGCACCGCATCGCAGAGGAAAAAGTATGCGCGATCGGTGATGGCAGTGGACATGTTTGAAGATCACTCGCCGGAAGTGGACATTACGTTCACAAAGCAGGATCTTCGGGACGTTGTGCCTATGACAACGATCCCATAGTTATTTCGTTGGTTACGGCGGGAAGGAAGGTCCACAGAGTTCTGGTGGACCAAGGAAGCTCGGCAGACGTGATGTTCTGGCCGACTTTCACGCAGCTGGAATTGCCCCTTGACCAGCTAAGGCCCTATGGAGGGTGCTTATATGGGTTCGCTGGCGACCAGGTGGAGGTCAGGGGGTACATTGAGCTGAGAACCACGTTTACAGATGAGGCTGGGTCGAGGACGGAGAAAATCAAGTACCTCATCGTAAACGCCCCTTCAGCATATAACATCCTGTTGGGAAGGCCCACTCTTAACAGGATAGGCGCCATTCCGTCGACTCGGCACATGAAGGTGAAGTTGCCGTCCATGGAAGGGGTGGTGATCACGATCAAGTCTGATCAGAAAGAAGCGAAAAGGTGCTATGAGAATAGCCTGAAAAACAAAAGATCAGTGAGTTATGTAACAACCACCCCACCTCCCGGCGTGAAGCCCAGACCGCCGGTAACAGAGGAGGCCGCCGGAAGGGATGTAGAGATGGTGGATGCTGAGCTAGGGGAGAGGAATGCTGGCCCGGAGGAGGAAGAGGCGCGGAATCGCCCCGAGGAAGCAAGGGAACAGGGAATCGCCAGGGCGGTGATCGCCAGAGAATCCAGGCCCAAACCTGTTGAGCAATGGCTCGAGAAGGAGATCGGAGGGAAAGTCTTCAAGCTCGGAAGATCTCTGGAGGTCGATCTCCAGGACCAGATCGCCAAGGTGATTGAGCGGCATCTGGACGCGTTTGCCCGGGATCGATCCCGACTTCTTGTGCCATCATCTGGCGATGGACAACATGGTGAGACCGGTGCGACAAAGGAGAAGAAAATTCAATGAGGAGAGGAGGCAGACGATCAGGGACGAAACACAGAAACTCCTCGCTGCAGGCCACATCAGGGAAGTCCAGTACCTTGAATGGTTGGCAAATGTCGTACTGGTGAAGAAGAGTAACGGGAAATGGCGCATGTGCGTTGATTTCACCGATCTGAATAAAGCTTGCCCAAAGGATTCGTATCCTTTACCAAGCATTGATGCCCTGGTTGATAGTGCTGCAGGGTGCAAGCTGCTGAGTTTCCTGGATGCCTTCTCGGGCTATAATCAGATCAAGATGCATCCCATGGACGAAGAAAAAACAGCCTTCATGACGGAGAGGTCGTGCTACTGCTATAAGGTGATGCCGTTTGGGCTGAAGAACGCGGGGGCCACGTACCAGAGGTTGATGGATCGAGTACTTGCACCGATGCTGGGAAGGAACGTGCAAGCCTACGTCGATGACATGGTCGTGACCTCGCAGGAGAAGAGCAAGCACGTTGCGGACTTGGAAGAATTGTTCACGACGATCGCCAAGTTCAAGTTAAAGCTCAACCCGGAGAAATGCATTTTCGGCGTGGAGGCTGGAAAGTTTTTGGGTTTTCTCTTGACTGAAAGAGGAATAGAAGCTAACCCGGACAAGTGTGCCGCCATCTTGGCGATGAGAAGCCCGGCTACAGTGAAAGAAGTCCAGCAGCTAACAGGTCGGATGGCAGCCCTATCTCGCTTCGTGTCAGCTAGCGGAGAAAAGGGGCATCCCTATTTTCAGTGTCTGCGGCGCAATAACAAGTTCGTTTGGACGAAAGAGTGCGAGGAGGCCTTCGTCAAACTAAAAGAGTATCTGGCAAGCCCGCCGGTTCTGTGCAAACCGCTGGCGGGAATCCCTCTCAGGTTGTATTTCGCTGTAACTGAGAGGGCGGTGAGTGCGGTGCTCGCCCAGGATCAAGATCAGGCCCAGAAGCCTATTTATTTTGTGAGCAAGGTGTTGCAGGGCCCAGAAACGAGATATCAGGCCCTGGAGAAGGCTGCGCTGGCTGTGGTGTTTTCGGCGAGGAGGTTGCGCCACTACTTCCACAGTTTCACAATACTGGTGATGACTGACCTGCCCATACAGAAGGTCTTGAAGAAACCTGACGTTGCGGGAAGAATGGTGAAGTGGGCAGTGGAGTTGTCAGAGTTTGACATTAAATATGAGCCCCGAGGCCCGATCAAGGGGCAAATCTTTGCAGATTTTGTGGTCGAGCTCTCATCGGAGGCGACGCGGGTTGAAGGAGACGATTTCCGTTGGGTACTCTCGGTGGATGGATCGTCGAACCAGCAGGGTAGCGGTGCTGGAGTCATATTGGAAGGGCCCAACGGCGTGCTGATTGAGCAATCTTTGAGGTTTGCCTTTAAAGCCAGCAACAATCAAGCAGAGTATGAGGCGCTGATCGCCGGGATTTTGCTGGCCAAGGAGATGGGAGCTAGGGTGCTGATGGCTAAGAGTGACTCGCTGCTAGTCACAGGGCAAGTAACAGGCGAGTTCCAGGCTAAAGATCCACAAATGGCGGCTTACTTGGCGTATGTGCAGGAGTTGAAGAGTTCCTTTGCCTCTTTTGAAGTAGTACATGTGCCCAGGGAGCAGAATGCCCGAGCTGACTTGCTTGCTAAGCTCGCCAGCTCAGGCAAGGGGGGTAGGCAGAGGACGGTGATTCAAGAAACTCTGAAGACGCCGAGGGCATTTGTAGCAGATCACCTGGTCCTTCAGATAAGCAAGTCGACGGAGAGAGCAGCGAGAAGCCATAAGTCTTTGACGCAAGAAACTCTGAGATCGCCGAGAGTTAGAGCATGTCGAGGAGAGAAGGTGGACGTGATGCAGGTCTGCGCCGACCGTGAGCCAGACACTTGGATAACACAGTACAAGCGGTGCCTGGCAGATGGCCTCCTCCCGCTGGATCCAACAGAAGCTAGGAAGGTAAAGAAAAATTCCAGCAAGTACACATTGATTGATGGCGATCTGTACAGGTTTGGGTTCACTCACCCACTCCTGGAATGCATACACGGCGAGAAGTGCACGAGAATTATGGCAGAGCTCCACGAAGGTATATGTGGAAGCCACGTCGGGGGTCGAGCTCTGGCCGCGAGGACTCTCCGTGCAGGCTACTACTGGCCATCCATGAGAGAAGATTGCAAGAAGTATGCCCAGTGCTGCAAACAATGCCAGCAGCACGCCGATTGGCACAAGGCACCTCCCGAGGAGTTGAAGTCGATCTATAGCCCTTGGCCGTTTCATACTTGGGGAATCGACATCCTGGGCCTTTCCCGCTGGCGATCAGGCAAATGAAGTACTTGGTGGTGGCGATTGAGTATTTCACCAAGTGGATTGAAGCAGAACCAGTGGCCCAGATCACCGCACACAAGATCGAAGGTTTTGTATGGAAGAACATTGTGTGCCGGTTTGGAGTGCCTAAGCGCCTGGTGTCAGATAATGGGACGCAGTTTGCAAGCCACCTGTTGAAGAAGCTTTGCGAAGGGGTTGGAATTCAACAAGTGTTTGCATCCGTCGAGCACCCTCAAACAAATGGCCAGGTGGAATCAGCTAATCGGGTGTTGTTGAGAGGTTTGAAGAGAAGGCTTGAGAAAGCCAAGGGAAGTTGGGCTGAGGAGGTGCCCCGTATAGTCTGGGCGTACCACACCACCGAGCAGTCAGGAACCCATGAGACCCCGTTTAGCTTGGTCTATGGGTGTGACGCCATGATTCCAGTGGAGATCCAGGAGAGCTCGCCGAGATTCCAGAACTTCGTAGAGGAAGACTCGAATGAAGAGAGAAGGCTGAACCTGGATCTGCTGGATGAGGTCAGGGAAGAGGCGAGGCTGAAGGCTGAGGCGGTGAAGAGGAGGATCGAGCGAAGATACAACTCAAAGGTGATGCCAAGGCAGTTCAGAGAAGGCGATCTGGTGATGAGGAAGGCCCACCAGTACGAGATGGAGAATAAATTGTCACCCAAGTGGACTGGACCGTTCAGAATAACCGAGGCGCTCGGGAACGGGGCCTACCGCTTAGAAACGCTGGAAGGAGGGGCGATCCCTCGCACTTGGAACGCCACACACCTAAAGTTGTACTATAGTTAAGAGCTTTGTAAGTAAAGACAAACACAATGTTATATTACAATGTCTCTGTTAAAACAGTTTGAAGGGGGCACTCTTTTTTCCCTAAGGAGGGTTTTTAATGAGGCCACCCAATAAAAGAAGAGTTTTCGAAGTATAAGGCGCTTTCAGATTGCATGTGTGCTATTTTCAAAAGTTTTGAAGAAAGACCTTGTCATTTGTACATGATTTAAGGCAAGAAAAGATATATCGCGTGCTTTCTAAAAAGTTTTAAGTCCTCATCGTTTTTCGGCGATTGGAGGCACCAGTTAAGTTTTAAGTCCTCATCGTTTTTCGGCGATTGGAGGCACCAGTTAAGTTTTAAAGTCCTCATTGTCTTTCGGCGATCGAAGGCACCAGATGAAAGACCTCAACGCCCTCGCGCGTCCTGAGGCAAGTAAAAGACCTCCTCGCCGTCGAGCGAGTGCAGGCGAGAAAGAGAAAAAGTCCTCCGTGTTTCTGGGAGCGGGAAGATGTAACTCCTGGGGCAATGTAGAGGCAAGTTAAAGACCTCCTCGCCGTCGAGCGAGTGCAGGCGAGAAAGAGAAAGGTCCTCAGTGCATCCAGGGGGGAGGAGATGTACACCCTGGGCAAGTTGAGGCACCAGATAAAGTCCTTATCGCCGTTGTGCGAGCTAAGGCCAGTTAAAGACCTCCTCGCCGCCGAGCGAGTGCAGGCGAGAGAAAGAAAAGGTCCTCAGTGCATCCAGGGGGGAGGAGATGTACACCTGGGCAAGTTGAGGCACCAGATAAAGACCTTCTCGCCGTTGAGCGAGTTCAGGCGAGTTAAAGACCTTATCGCTTACGTGCGAGCATAGGCAAGATAAAATCCTTCTCGTCTCGAACGAGTTCAGGTATGGCGAAGAGGGTGGAAGAAGCTTGAAAGGTGGCTAAGGTAGGTTCGAAGAGAACGCCTAGTCAGCCGGTCTTTTGCTCTGAAGTTCAGGGGGGCAAAGGAAGATCCCAAAGGGCGCTTCTGCCCCAGATAAAGAAACGATTGCCAAAGCATGAAGCTAGGAAAGGCTGATGGTACCAAGAGTTCTTGGCGATCGGGGAAAGTTCAAACAGCGGCGAGAAGGTTGAAAGACTTGTTTGATAAAGCAGGTCGAGTGGGACGTTGTTTGAGCCAATGATTGAGTTACAGTTCGTTGCTTGAAGGGTATTCTCGCAATAAGGTTAGTTGTCTTGAAGAGTACAAGTTGTTTAAGGTGATTATTGCTTAAGTTTGAAGTGGTTCGAGGCAGTTACGTCAAAAGTCGCGTTTGCAAAATCACTAAGTTAAATCCGACAAAGTTAAACATGCAAAGAAGGCTAAAGCGCTTAAAAGCAGTCAGGGGAGAGAATATCCAAGCTTTGTGATTGAAATAAGTATCTGTTCAAAACACATATGCACGAGTTTTTATTACAAGGTATATACAAGGGAATTATAAAGTAGCAGATGAGGTGGAGTGGATCAGTCTTCAGCAGGAATGACCTTTCCATCTACTACTTCGTTGTTCAACGACACCATGCCGAGGTCGAGATCGGGGAATAGGCATGCGAATTGTTCCCGAGCGGCTTCGAATCCAGCAGCCAGAATCTGAGCAGAATTTAGCTTAAGTACTTCAATTTGCCCTTGAAGTTCTTCAACCTGTTTCTTGAGCTCTTTGTTCTGCTGCTCCTGCTCTTCAACCTGTTTTCGGAGTTGTTCGTTGGTCTCTTGAGCATGGAGAAGGTCGTCAGTAACCTTCTTGGATTCTGTTTGAGCTTGGGCCAACTCAGCGGTCATCTTTCCTTTCTCCTTGTTTGCCTCGGCGAGATCAGCCATGGCGTCGTCCCTCGCTTTTTCTACTTGCCCAAGTAGCTTCTCGCGGTCGATCGACCTCTGCTCCAGTTTTTGCACCCTGGCGGCGTCAGCTTGAATGTGAGCCTCCAGGTCGCTCGCCTTGGCGCGAAGAGGCACGATTTTGCTTTCCAACTCGACCTTCTCTTGGGCAAGATCGTGAACTTTGCGGCGAAGGTCAGCAGCTTCCTTGCGCGCCAGCCTGAGCTCGGTATTCAGGGCATCCTCCACTCGGGAGTGTTCGATTTCTGCGAGCGTCAGGCTGAATGACATCTTCTCCACCTCGACCTTCATAGTGCTATTTTCAGTCTTGAGGTTGAAGAGATCGTCTTGAAGCCTCCTGGTGGAGCTCTCCACAGCCCTCGTTATGATCGTTGGGATATCCTCTGCTATGGTCTTCAGTTTGGCAGTCAGAGGTTCCCACATCCTTGTGACTTCAAGGGAAAGGTTTGCTGCTTGGAGAGGCGCCAGGGGGGCTTGTTGAGGGTTCTCGCCGCCACCTTCCTTAGTAGGATCTTCAGTGTTTGCTTCCTGGCGTGGCGACGGGATCGGGGATTCGGTGATTAGAATCGGAGAGGTATGAGCAACCTCATCCCCGATTGGAACATCTCCTGCAGCTGAGGTGTTTGAAGGGGGGCCCCCTCCAGCTGAGATGTGTGGCGTAGAGGCACTTGGGGGGTCCTCCAGGAAATTTGGCTCTTGGGCCTCAGCTGCAGGTGGCGCAGTGGCCAGCGGAACCGCTTGGACTGGTGATGAAGGAGCTTGTGGTGTTGGCGATGAGGGAGGAGGAGCGGGCGTTGATGGTGGTGTTGAGGCTGGAAGAGGGGGTGGGGCAGGTGGTGAAGATGGTGCCACCCTTTTCCTCTTCGTAACGAGGCCATCCTCAGTGACCTCGTCGTCCTCTTCCTCCTCCTCTTGGATGACTTGGGGGGCTTTCCTTTTGGGCCTCTTAAGTACCAATTTTTTGCGCTGGGCAGGTTCCTTCGGTGGTGATCGCCCATGGACAATGGTGGCCTCCACCACTGAGTTTGGTACTGTTTGAGAACCGCTCGCCAACCCGTGGCTTCGGGCGAGCGTCTTCAATTCGGCGAGCATGTTTCCGCCCAACATGTTGTCTGCATGAAACGAAAATGCATGGGTTAGCTCAAAGAAGAAAAAGATAAGTGTATAAGGTAATAAGCAGCAGAGCAGTTATGTGCAGGAAAGGTAAAACCAAAGTCTTGTGCGCATCGCACAAGACGCCCAGAAGTAGTATCAGAAGTAGTATCAAAGCAACAGTTTGGATGTCCTAACCTATTTGGAATTCTAGCTGATCCTCAAAGAATTCGAAGGAGATCAAGGTGGGGGTCAGGAATGTTATATTGGCGTCCGCCACCCTCTTCCAGAAAAGACAGAGGTCTCTATCCAAAGCTCCCATGCTATCAGGACTTCTGGGCCTCCTGAAGCAGCTCTTGAACTCCTTTTTCCCCTTGTCCACCCAGTACAAGGGGAAGCCATCAAGAAGGGAGGTGTCTTTATCGTTTGCACGTACTTGGATGAACTTCCCCTTCCAGTCTTTGTACGATTGCTGGAAGATGGTAAAAATGGATCTCCCAGCTATTGCATTCAGGCTGACCCACAGGCGGTCTCCTGGGTGCTTGGCCTCAAAAAGGAACAAAAACACGTCCACCGACGCGGAGGGAGGAGGAGCGGGCGTTGATGGTGGTGTTGAGGCTGGAAGAGGGGGTGGGGCAGGTGGTGAAGATGGTGCCACCCTTTTCCTCTTCGTAACGAGGCCATCCTCAGTGACCTCGTCGTCCTCTTCCTCCTCCTCTTGGATGACTTGGGGGGCTTTCCTTTTGGGCCTCTTAAGTACCAATTTTTTGCGCTGGGCAGGTTCCTTCGGTGGTGATCGCCCATGGACAATGGTGGCCTCCACCACTGAGTTTGGTACTGTTTGAGAACCGCTCGCCAACCCGTGGCTTCGGGCGAGCGTCTTCAATTCGGCGAGCATGTTTCCGCCCAACATGTTGTCTGCATGAAACGAAAATGCATGGGTTAGCTCAAAGAAGAAAAAGATAAGTGTATAAGGTAATAAGCAGCAGAGCAGTTATGTGCAGGAAAGGTAAAACCAAAGTCTTGTGCGCATCGCACAAGACGCCCAGAAGTAGTATCAGAAGTAGTATCAAAGCAACAGTTTGGATGTCCTAACCTATTTGGAATTCTAGCTGATCCTCAAAGAATTCGAAGGAGATCAAGGTGGGGGTCAGGAATGTTATATTGGCGTCCGCCACCCTCTTCCAGAAAAGACAGAGGTCTCTATCCAAAGCTCCCATGCTATCAGGACTTCTGGGCCTCCTGAAGCAGCTCTTGAACTCCTTTTTCCCCTTGTCCACCCAGTACAAGGGGAAGCCATCAAGAAGGGAGGTGTCTTTATCGTTTGCACGTACTTGGATGAACTTCCCCTTCCAGTCTTTGTACGATTGCTGGAAGATGGTAAAAATGGATCTCCCAGCTATTGCATTCAGGCTGACCCACAGGCGGTCTCCTGGGTGCTTGGCCTCAAAAAGGAACAAAAACACGTCCACCGACGCGGAGGGAGGAGGAGCGGGCGTTGATGGTGGTGTTGAGGCTGGAAGAGGGGGTGGGGCAGGTGGTGAAGATGGTGCCACCCTTTTCCTCTTCGTAACGAGGCCATCCTCAGTGACCTCGTCGTCCTCTTCCTCCTCCTCTTGGATGACTTGGGGGGCTTTCCTTTTGGGCCTCTTAAGTACCAATTTTTTGCGCTGGGCAGGTTCCTTCGGTGGTGATCGCCCATGGACAATGGTGGCCTCCACCACTGAGTTTGGTACTGTTTGAGAACCGCTCGCCAACCCGTGGCTTCGGGCGAGCGTCTTCAATTCGGCGAGCATGTTTCCGCCCAACATGTTGTCTGCATGAAACGAAAATGCATGGGTTAGCTCAAAGAAGAAAAAGATAAGTGTATAAGGTAATAAGCAGCAGAGCAGTTATGTGCAGGAAAGGTAAAACCAAAGTCTTGTGCGCATCGCACAAGACGCCCAGAAGTAGTATCAGAAGTAGTATCAAAGCAACAGTTTGGATGTCCTAACCTATTTGGAATTCTAGCTGATCCTCAAAGAATTCGAAGGAGATCAAGGTGGGGGTCAGGAATGTTATATTGGCGTCCGCCACCCTCTTCCAGAAAAGACAGAGGTCTCTATCCAAAGCTCCCATGCTATCAGGACTTCTGGGCCTCCTGAAGCAGCTCTTGAACTCCTTTTTCCCCTTGTCCACCCAGTACAAGGGGAAGCCATCAAGAAGGGAGGTGTCTTTATCGTTTGCACGTACTTGGATGAACTTCCCCTTCCAGTCTTTGTACGATTGCTGGAAGATGGTAAAAATGGATCTCCCAGCTATTGCATTCAGGCTGACCCACAGGCGGTCTCCTGGGTGCTTGGCCTCAAAAAGGAACAAAAACACGTCCACCGACGCGGAGGGAGGAGGAGCGGGCGTTGATGGTGGTGTTGAGGCTGGAAGAGGGGGTGGGGCAGGTGGTGAAGATGGTGCCACCCTTTTCCTCTTCGTAACGAGGCCATCCTCAGTGACCTCGTCGTCCTCTTCCTCCTCCTCTTGGATGACTTGGGGGGCTTTCCTTTTGGGCCTCTTAAGTACCAATTTTTTGCGCTGGGCAGGTTCCTTCGGTGGTGATCGCCCATGGACAATGGTGGCCTCCACCACTGAGTTTGGTACTGTTTGAGAACCGCTCGCCAACCCGTGGCTTCGGGCGAGCGTCTTCAATTCGGCGAGCATGTTTCCGCCCAACATGTTGTCTGCATGAAACGAAAATGCATGGGTTAGCTCAAAGAAGAAAAAGATAAGTGTATAAGGTAATAAGCAGCAGAGCAGTTATGTGCAGGAAAGGTAAAACCAAAGTCTTGTGCGCATCGCACAAGACGCCCAGAAGTAGTATCAGAAGTAGTATCAAAGCAACAGTTTGGATGTCCTAACCTATTTGGAATTCTAGCTGATCCTCAAAGAATTCGAAGGAGATCAAGGTGGGGGTCAGGAATGTTATATTGGCGTCCGCCACCCTCTTCCAGAAAAGACAGAGGTCTCTATCCAAAGCTCCCATGCTATCAGGACTTCTGGGCCTCCTGAAGCAGCTCTTGAACTCCTTTTTCCCCTTGTCCACCCAGTACAAGGGGAAGCCATCAAGAAGGGAGGTGTCTTTATCGTTTGCACGTACTTGGATGAACTTCCCCTTCCAGTCTTTGTACGATTGCTGGAAGATGGTAAAAATGGATCTCCCAGCTATTGCATTCAGGCTGACCCACAGGCGGTCTCCTGGGTGCTTGGCCTCAAAAAGGAACAAAAACACGTCCACCGACGCGGGCAACCCCAGGTGGTCGCACGTTATTTCAAAGGCTCGAACAAACGCCCAGCTGTTGGGGTGAAGCTGGGCGGCAGCAATGTTGAGCTCGGTCAAAAGTTCCCTCTCGAATCGGGTGAGAGGGAACCTGAGCTTGACCTTCTTGAAGAAAGTTGTATAGACAAAGCAGAAGGGCCCGTCGGCGCTTACTTTGTCATCAGCACACACTGGCAGAGCGGCGGGGCAAGGCAGCACCATCATCCTCTCGTCGTGCTCCTTGTGAAACGATTGATAGGCCTCGTCCCCCTTAGTCAACCGCAAAACTGCTCCCGCAGTGTTCACCGACGAGGTCTCCTTCAGAAGGGTTGGGTTAGCCCAGGGGTATAGAGTTTTGAAGTCTGGCGGAGGGACGGGGGCTCCTCCAGCGTTAGATGGAGTCGCCTGAGCCAGGGCAGTTTGGGAAGATGCAGGCCTCTCAGCCTGCGAAGAGGAAGCACCACGAACTTGTGTTGAGTCGTGTGCTTGTGAAGGAAGGTTTCGCGCTGATGGAGGGGGGTTCGGGGTAATCTTGGTGCGAGTCATGATGGCAGCTGCAAAGGAAGAAGAAAGGAAAAATGATCAGGAGGGTTACAAAGGCTGACTCGATCATAGAAGGAAGGTGAAAGACGAACGAATGTGGGTTCGTTGCGACGATCGACAAAGCCCTAAGTTACGCAGAAGGAGAAATGGAAAAACGACCCACAGCGTATGCACCAGGCAGTTACAGGATGATGCAAATCGGTGAAAATGCAAGGAAACCCAGCAGATGAAGGAAAGTAATTACCTTTCGATGATCAGGAAGACGATGGAGGAAGATGGTGATCTGGAGCGTTGAAGAGCGTTGAGAGTTTTCGCAGAGGGAAGTTAGAGCGTTTGCAAGCACGAAGAAAGTGATGGAACAGTGGAGCATAATGGGTTTAAGGGTTTTTCGAAATGATTTTAGGAAGCGCTAACGGCAGATGAAGAGAGCCGTTGATGAAGCCACGTGTCGAACGATGGGTGAAGGGTTTGGTGGAGCGTCAGAGCAGCAGAAAGTACAATCGCTTGGAATTCTGCGTCAGTGCCACGTAGATCGGTGTTAACGAAGGCTCTTTCAGTCTTTTCGCTAGACAAGTCTTCGCTTAAGACTGGGGGGCTTGTGTACCGACCTGGTGGTCGGGTATGATGACGTGGCATCCTGCTAAAGTGTAGGCGTGTTGACGAGGCGCCAGGTTGGCAGATAGGAAGGAAGTCGGGAGGCACGTGTAGTCGCCAGTTGTTAAGTTGGCGTGTTCCGACTTCCAGCTCACCAGAATAGGCGATCGCCAGGTTGAAGATGAAGTCGCCAGATGCAGACCCAGGCGACCAAGCAGTCGGAGATCGCCAGAACAAGCACATCGCCGAAGATGAAGGAGAAGCAGATTATGAAGGCGGCCGGCGAGACCACAGGGAAGGTGTATGAAGGCCCTAACTCGCCAGTTCCAGTAGAGATCGCACTCATAAGTTAGCTATGCACTGGGCAGTACCATGCATAAGTAACTTAGCCAAAATGAGAGCAGAAGCAGCGCCAAGTCAGGGAGCCTCCAGATGATGGCACGTGTACAGTTGGATGCAAGCCACGTGTCCAAGTCTGTAACTGCCAGGAGAGAGAAAGCCACCAGGTATATAAGAGTTCTTAACAGACTTTCTGAGGTACGCACGTTCAGTTCATACACTTTACGCTTGCGAGTGATAGAGCTGATTGTGAGAGAGGATTTGCACGGTTCTAGTTCTCTTAGTTTTTGGTGATACCGTCACTGACTTGAGCGTCGGAGTGCGATCGGCCGCAGCGGCGCCGTATCGTTTCTTTGCAGGTTCTTGAAGTAGATCCCGAGGAGGAACGAAGGTGAGAAGCGGTGCGCACGTCGATCCTTTGATGAGGCATTCTCCAGCGTTCCGGTCAACAGGCAGGATCAAAAGGGAAGAAGGAAATAATTTTTGAGGAAGGAGACTTAGTTTGGCTTCACCTTCGCAAAGATAGATTTCCAACTCAAAGGAAGTCCAAACTAAGTCCCCGAGGTGATGGACCCTTTCAAGTCCTCAAGCGAGTCAATAACAATGCATATAAATTGGACCTACCTCTTGAATATGGAGTTCATGACACTTTTAATGTAATTGACCTTTCTCCATTTGTAGGTACCAATGACGATGACGAGCTGGATTTGAGGACAAATCCTTTCCAAGGGGGAGGGGATGATGGAGGAGGGCCAAGCACATCCCACCATGGAAGCCAAGACCCAAAGCTAGACCGTGATGAGTGTCCAGACTCAAGGAAGGAGCGTCTAGGACGTGAAGAGGGGAGGCTACACATGGAGCGTCTAGGAGGAGACCTAGACCGTCTAGGCCCTATTACAAGGTCAATGGCTAAGCACATTCACGCCCAATTGAATGAAGCCACGGATGGAAGAGAGAAATCCTTGTACATGTTACATGGAGGCCCATTAGGGGTGCTTAGTAATTAGAGTAGTGTAGAAAGCATAATTGAGTGAACATTCTAGAATCTCTCTTGATCTTCACCGGGATGGAGGACCTAGAGACGCACCTTGCTGCATTTCACACACAGATGGTCCTGGTAGGCGGTTCTGACGCTGCCAAGTGCAAGCTCTTTATGAGCACCCTGACTGGGATGGCTATGGACTGGTTCATCAGCCTCCCGAACGGTCATATCACATCTTTCCGCCAATTGCCCCGCCGCCGGTCTCCTACGATTTGTTTGATGTGAAGCAGTATCAAGGGGAGACCCTGAAGGAATACACCAATCGCTTCGGGGCCCAGGTCGTGAAGGTTGGTACGACAGAGGAGCCTATGATCGTGTACGCGTTCGTAAAAGGCATATGCCCCGGTCCTTTTGGAGAATCCATCATTCGCAACCGCCCTAGGACTTTCGCTGAGCTACGGCGTCGGGCGGTAGAACATATTGCTTCTGAAGGGGAGGTGTGCGTGAAGCGCACCAGCGTCGTACCCTCACGCCCGACGGGACCGGCGCGAGCTCAACCCGTCAGGGTCAATGAGACCACGATGGGAAGAAAGAAGCCAGATGCGAGACGCCCCTATGAGGCCAGAAAGCCCCAGCCCCGGGGTCCAGCGGGAGGCGATCGCCCGGCCAGAGAAAGAGCGAGACTGGCGAGGTACAACTTTGTGGTGGAGCTGAAGGACCTGATCGCCGTGCCTAATATAGCTGAGAGGCTGAGGCGACCGGCGAAAACTGACAAGGTGTTAGGGCCTCGCAAAGACTCTTGGTGCGAGTTCCACGAGGCTTTCGGGCACCACATTGATAACTGCCTGTCGTTGGGTTACCAGCTAGATGAGTTGGTGAGAACTGGGTTTGTGAACGATTATGTCGCGGAGCCCACAATGACCGCTACCTCGCCGCCGCCGCCGGAAGAACCAGCACACGAGACACCGGTTCTCGGCGAGGTTCATACCATAGCTGGAGGTTTTTCCGGCGGGGACCCACCGCCTCCCAGCGAAAGAAATACGCGAGGTGGGTCAACTCGATCGAAGAAAGGATCTCGGCTGAGCCGTGGGAGTCGGACCTCGTATTCACGAGAGGGGACCTCCGAGACGTGGTGCCGCACGACAATGACCCCGTTGTCATTTCGGTAGTCACAGCGGGAAGAAAGGTGCACCGAGTTCTTGTCGACCAGGGAAGCTCGGCGGACATCATGTTCTTGTCGACATTTAATAAGTTACGGTTGTCCCCCGACCTGTTGAGGCCCTACACGGGGTGCCTGTATGGGTTTGCGGATAACCAGGTGGAAGTCTGAGGTTACCTGGAGTTGAGGACTACGTTCACGGATGGAGAGGCCTCGCGTACCGAAAGCATCTGGTACCTGGTCGTGAACGCCAACTCCGCCTACAATATTTTGCTGGGCAGGCCGGCGTTAAACCGTTTGAACGCAGTGTCCTCCACACGTCACATGAAGATGAAGTTGCTGGACCTCAGTGGCAAGGTGATAGTGATCAAGTCAGACCAGAAGGAGGCAAGGAAATGCTATGAGAACAGCCTGAAAACGAAGAGAGGCGTGTTCATGGTATATGAACGTCCGCCGAGCGCGGACACGACGATGATTGAGGCGACGCCCGCTGGGTCGACGCCTAATGAGGCCATACCGGCGAGGGCGACGCCCGAAGCAGATGCACCCATGGAGGAAGGCCCTGACGACGCGGCGCCCGTGAAAGAGGCGGCGCCCGTCGAAGGTGATAGCAGGGAACAGCCAGCGGCTAACGCCATAGAAAGGGAGATCGGCGGCAAGACATTCAAGTAAGGAAGTTTGCTGAGCCCGGAAGAACAGGAAGGGGTGGCAGGAGTGATTTCGCGCCACCTGGATGCCTTCGCATGGTCCGCCTCGGATATGCCCGGTATCGACCCTGATTTCCTATGTCACCACCTCAGCATGGATGCCACGGTCCGCCCCGTGCGCCAGAGAAGGAGAAAGTTCAATGAGGAGCGACAGCAGGTGGTGAAGGACGAAACACAGAAGCTGTTGAGGGCTGGCCACATCAGGGAGATTCAATACCCTGAGTGGCTTGCCAATGTCGTCTTGGTGAAAAAGGCGAATGGAAAGTGGAGGATGTGCGTGGACTTCACAGACTTGGTGGACAGTGCGTCCGGCAGCAAGGTGCTGAGTTTCCTAGACGCCTTCTCCGGATACAACCAGATCAAGATGCATCAGAGAGATGAGAACAAAACTGCATTCATGACTGAGACCTGCAGTTACTGCTATAAGGTGATGCCTTTTGGGCTGAAAAACGCGGGCGCCACGTACCAAAGGTTAATGGACAAGGTCCTGGCGCCGATGCTCGGGAGGAATGTGTACGCCTATCTAGACGACATGGTGGTGGCGTCACAGGATAGGGCGCAGCACATGGCGGATCTGGAGGAGTTGTTCGTCACAATATCCAAGTACCGCCTCCAGTTAAACCCTGAGAAGTGTGTTTTCGGGGTAGAGGCCGGTAAGTTCTTGGGTTTTATGCTCACAGAGAGGGGGATAGAGGCGAGCTCCAATAAATGCGCGGCGATTATCGCCATGCGAAGCCCGACGTCGGTAAAGGAAGTGCAACAGCTGACAGGGCGGATGGCGGCGCTCTCAAGGTTTGTTTCCGCCGGGGGAGAGAAGGGGCATCCATATTTCCAGTGCCTCAAGAGAAACAGTCGCTTTGCATGGACTGATGAATGCGAAGCGGCTTTCATTAAGTTAAAGGAGTACCTGGCGACGCCACCGGTCCTCTGCAAACCGGTAACAGGCGTGCCCCTCCGGTTATATTTTACTGTAACGGAGCGGGCTATCAGCTCTGTGTTAGTCCAGGAGCAGGACCAGAGTCAAAGGCCCATCTATTTTGTAAGCAAGGCATTACAAGGAGCTGAGACGAGATACCAAGCACTGGAGAAAGCAGCGCTAGCGGTAGTGTTTTCTGCCAGGAGGCTCCGTCATTACTTCCACAGCTTCACGGTGGTGGTGATGACAAACCTCCCTATACAGAAGGTGTTGCAGAAGCCTGACGTGGCGGGAAGAATGGTGCGCTGGGCGGTGGAACTGTCAGAATTCGACATCCAGTATGAGCCTAGAGGATCCATCAAAGGGCAGGTATACGCGGATTTTATAGCGGAACTTTCGCCCGGAGGTGAGCAAGAGGTGGAAGTGGGCTCGCAGTGGCTGCTCTCGGTTGATGGCTCTTCCAACCAACAAGGGAGCAGTGCGGGAATAGTCTTGGAGGGACCCAACGGCATACTGATTGAGCAAGCTCTGCGTTTCGCCTTTAAGGCAAGTAACAATCAAGCGGAGTATGAAGCCCTAATAGCAGGAATGCTCCTAGCCAAGGAGATGGGCGCGCGGAACCTCCTGGTGAAAAGCGACTCCCAGCTGATTACGGGACAGGTGTTGGGTGAGTTCCAGGCGAAGGACCCACAGATGGTGGCATATCTGAAATACGTCCAGTTGTTGAAGGGAGCATTCAACGCTCTTGAGCTGATACATGTCCCAAGGGAGCAGAATGCCAGAGCTGACCTGCTTGCAAAGCTGGCCAGCTCAGGCAAGGGGGGTAGACAGAGGACAGTGATCCAAGAGACTCTCAAAGCTCCGCGTAGATTCGTGGAAGACAACAGGGTGGATGTCCTCCAGATTTATACAACAAGGGGAAGGCCGGGGAGTCATTGCTCTTTGACCCAAGATACGCAGAGGGTGCCCCGCATCAGCACGTACGCGAATGTGCCCGAGGGAGAGCAAATGCAGGTATGTGTTGTAACCGAGGGAGGCACCTGGATGACGCCCTACAAGCGATACCTGGCGGATGGGGCTCTCCCAGTGGAGCCTGAAGAGGGTAAGAAGGTCAAAAGAAATGCCGCAAGATATACTTTGGTGGATGAGGTGTTGTTCAGGCACGATTTCACTCACCCTATCCTAACGTGCGTAAGTGGCGACGAGTGCACCAGGATAATGGCGGAGCTACACGAAGGCATCTGCGGGAGCCACGTAGGGGGAAGGTCCCTAGCCTCCAAGGTAATACGCGCAGGTTTCTTCTGGCCAACAGTAAAAGAGGACTGCGCGCGACACGCTCAGCGTTGCAGGCAATGCCAAAAGCACGCCGACTGGCACAAGGCGCCGCCAGAAGAATTGCGATCCATATACAGCCCGTGGCCTTTCCATACATGGGGAATCGACATCCTGGGCCCGTTCCCACTGGCAATCAGGCAGATGAAGTATTTGATCGTCGCCATCGAATACTTCACCAAGTGGATAGAGGCAGAGCCCGTAGCACAGATCACCGCGCACAAAGTCCAACACTTTGTGTGGAAGAATATTGTGTGCCGTTTCAGCGTACCTAGGCGGCTGATATCCGATAACGGAACCCAGTTCGCCAGTCAACAGTTGAGAAACCTATGTGCTGAGGTAGGAATCAAACAAGTGTTCGCATCGGTCGAACACCCACAGACCAACGGGCAAGTGGAGTCGGCAAACAGAGTTCTGCTGAGGGGGTTAAAGAGAAGGTTAGAGAAAGCCAAAGGGGCGTGGGCGGAAGAGGTACCAAGGGTCATATGGGCATACCACACCACGGCCCAATCCTCTACCATGGAGACGCCTTTCAGTTTGGTGTACGGGTCGGGCGCGATGATTCCGGTAGAAATACATGAAAGCTCACCACGTTTTCAAAACTTTGTGGTGGAGGAATCCAATGAAGAAAGGCGGGTAAACCTGGATCTACTAGACGAGGCCAGGGAAGAAGCCAGAATAAAAGCTGAAGCGATGAAGAGAAGAGTAGAGCGGCAATATAGCTCTAAGGTAAAGCCGCGACAGTTTCAGATCGGCGACCTAGTGATGAGAAAGGCCCACCCATACGAACTGGAGAATAAGCTGTCTCCCAAGTGGACCGGACCCTTCAGAGTCACTGAGGCTAAGGGCAACGGTTCGTACAGCCTAGAGACCTTGGATGGAGGTCCTATCCCGCGCAGTTGGAATGCAGCCAACTTAAAATTTTATTTTAGTTGACTTATGTAAGCAGCCATGTAACAATTTAGTTGAAGGAGACACTCTTTTTCCCTCTCGGGGGTTTTTAATGAGGTCACCCGAATAAAAGAAAAAACAAGTTTGAGGAAAAGTCGTGCCTTGGTTTTCAGCCTTTACTTTTCTCTGTTTGAAGTAGTGTGACGCATCGCCAAGTCAAGGCGTCGCCTAGGTGAAGGCGTCGCCCAGATAGAAGACGTCGCCCAGAGAAAAGGCGTCGCCAAGAAGACAGGTGTCGCCTAAGTACAGGCGCCGTTGAGGAACATCAAGAAGGAAAAGCGCACAATATACGAAACGTATGAAAAGTAAAGCGGCGTTGCAAAAAATCAAGTATGGTATAGAAAAGTTGATGTTACAAGCAATGTTCGATACAAGTGGGCGTAAGGCGGTTAGGGCAAATATTACAGATCATGCAAAACACAAACGAGCCACTTCTCAGTGGCCATCGGAGTCAGCACTGGAGGAAGACGAAGCCCTGATCCCAGCCCGCAGAGCTCGGGTGAGTCGTGTCCTCCTCTCTTGGTTTATTTTCGAACCTGCACCAAGGGAGATAAATGTGTCAGAGACACCATGAAGCAAGACATGCACAGATAGAAAGCGATAAAGGCGGAAGTCTCTAGGGCAGTGACTCATACCTATATACTTTTCGAGAGTTCCAGCGCTGAACTCCAAGCTGATCAAAGTGGCAGAGTCAAAACTTCCCGCCTCAGCAAGAATCCGGCAAGCTATTTGATCACTTGGAGCCAGCTTCTTGAAGGGTTTGGTTTTGAGGGCCCTCACCTCTCTCACCCAGTACAGAGGAAAACCATCCAGAGCGGTGGGAACGAGGTCAGTGCAGCAAATCTTGAAGAACCGGCCTTTCCACCCGGTGAATGAGTTTTGGAAGGGGTTAGGAGAACTCTCCCAGGAACGTTGCTGAGAGTTACCCAGAGGTTGTGCCTTTGCCTCTTCACCTCAAAGAAGTGAAGAAAGAGGTCAACCGAGGGTGCACAACCCAGAAACCCGAAGAGGATGTCCAAGGCTTTGACAAAGGCCCAGCTGTTGGGGTATAACTGGGCCGAAGCGGCTTTGATCTCCGTCAACAGTTCCTTCTCGAACCGGGAGAAGGGCAGGCGCACGCCGATGGTCTTGAACACCACCTGGTAAAAGTAGAAGAAGGGGACCCCTTCGTTGGCCCGATCGTCTCCACATACTGGCTCCCCTAGAGTGCAAGGGAGCACAGCAATGTCGTCATCATGCCTCCTCGCGAAGGCACGGTGATCATAGGAACATGAATCCCCTTTGTCTTCCCTTATGGCCCTGGTGGCGAGTAAGCATGAGCATTCGTCGAGAAGCTCACTCGAAGCCCAAGGGTACAGGTCCTTGGGATTGACCTTGGGGGAAGTAGCATGAGAGGACATTCTTTAACAAGATCAGGGATTGTCAAAGGCGTATGGCCCGCCGGTAACGCAAGAGTCGAGCGATGGGAGCGAACGCTGGAAGAACCCTTCGTGAGAAGAGAAAGGGTGCAAGAAGTAAGGGCGCAAGAAGAGAGAGTGTAAGTAGGTTACGAAGAGTGCATAAATGATGAGAACAGTTTCTGATCCTGCCTGTTGACCAGAACGTTGGAACTTGCCTCGTCAAACTTGGATCGACGTGCGCACCGCTTCAACCTCCGTCCTTCGTCACGATCCACCTCAAGAACCTGCAAAAGAACAGAGCGACGCCGCTGCGGCCGATCGCACTCCAACGCCCAAGTCAGTGACTGAACCACCAAATAGTTCAAGAGCAAACACTCAAGAACTCTCAAGGAACCGTGCAATGTTCTCTCTCACAGTATGCTCAAGAACTCGCAAGCGTAAAGAATACAATCTGAACGTGCGTACCTCAAAAGTTCGTTGGGAAACCCTTATATACCTGGTCACTTTCTCTCTCCTGGCAGTTACGCACCTGGACACGTGGCTCGCATCCAGTCGTACCCGTGCCATCATCTGGAGCCTCCTTGACTTGGGTGCTGCTTCTGACTCTCTTTTGGCTAAGTTACTTATGCATGGTGCTGCCCAGTGCATAGCTAACTTGGAGCGCGATCTCTACTGGGATTGGCGAGTTAGGGTGCCTTCGTACACCTTCCCTGTGGTCTCGCCGGCCGCCTTCATAATCTGCACCACCTTCATCTTCGGCGATGTGCTTGCTCCGGCGATCTCTAATCACTTGGTCGCCTGAGTTTACATCTGGCAACTTCATCTTTAACCCGGTGATCACCGGTTCTGGTATGCTGGAGATCGGAGCACGCCAACTTCATAACTGGCGACTACACGAGTCCCCCGACTTCCTTCCCTTCTGCCAACCTAGCGTCTCGTCAACACGCCTATACTGTAGCTTGATGCCACGTTATCACTTCCGACTACCAGGGCGGTACACAAGCCCCCCAGTCTTAAGCGAAGACTTGTCCAGCGAAAAGACTAAAGGAGTCATGTCAATACCGATCTACGAGGCACTGGCGCAGAATTTCAAGCGGTTGTACTTCCTGCTTCTCTGACGCTCCACCAAACACTCCTCCCATCGCTCGACACGTGGCTTCATCAACGGTTATCTTCAGTTAACGTTTGCGCTTCCCAAACCCATTTCGAAAAACCCTTAAACCCATTTCGCTCCACTGTTCCATCACTTTCTTCGTATTCTCAGACGCTCCAACTCTCTTCTGCAAAAAACTCTCAACGTTCTTCAACTTCCTGAATCACCAACCTCCTTCATCACTCTTCCGATCATAAAAAGGTACTTCCTTTCCTTCTTCTGCTGGGTTTTCCTGCATTTTAACCGATTCGCATCATCCTTTAACTGTCTGGTGCATACGTTGTGAGTTGTTTTTGCTATTTCTCCTTCTTCGTAACTTAGGGCTTCGTCTTCGTTACAACGAACCTTCGTTCGTTCGTTTTTTCACCCTTCGTTCCTGATCGAGTCAGCCTCTGTGAATCCTGATCACCTTTTCTTTTCTTCTTCCTTTGCAGCTTCCGCAATGACTCGCTCAAAGATCACCCCAAATCCTCCTCCTTCGTCACGAAACCCCTCCTCACAAGCACACAACCCACCGCGAGCACGCAGTGCTTCTTCTTCTCAGGCTGAGAGGCCTGCACCCTCCCGCCCCAACTTGGCTCCGTGCCTTCTCCAGATTTCAAAAAACTGTACCCATGGGCCACCACGACCTTGCTGAAGGAAACCTCCTCAGTAAACTCCGCTGGGGCGGTTCTTCGACTGACGAAAGGGGACGAGCCTCACCAATCGTTTCACAAGGAGCATGATGACAGAATGACGGTGCTACCTTGCCCCCCCGACCTGCCCGTGTGCGCCGACGACAAGGGGAACAACGGCGGGTTGTTCTGCTTCGTCTACACCACCCTGTTCAAGAAGGTGAAACTTAGGTTTCCCTTCACTCGCTTTGAGAGGGAGCTTCTCACCGAGCTCGACATCGCCGCCGCCCAACTCCATCCCAACAGCTGGGCGTTCGTACGGGCTTTCCAAATAATGTGCGACCACTTGGGGCTGCCAGCGTCAGTGGATGTTTTCTTATTTCTTTTCGAAGCCAAGCACCCAGGAGATCGCCTATGGGTAAGCTTGAACGGGATTGCTGGGAGGTCGATCCTCTCTATCTTCCAGCAATCCTACAAAGACTGGAAGGGCAAGTTCGTCCAGGTGCGCCCCAATGACAAGGACGCTTCTTTGCTCGACGGTTTCCCCTTGTATTGGGTAAACAAGGGGAACAAAGAGTCCAAGAGTAGCTTTAGGAGGCCAAGAAGTCCTGATAGCATGGGTGCCTTGGACAGAGATCTCTGCTTCTTCTGGAAGAGTGTGGCAGATGCCAACATCACCTTCCTCACCACCACGCTCATCTGCTTCGAGTTCTTCGAAGATCAACTTGAAATTCGCATAGGTTAGAACCCACCTCAACGTCTAAGTTTTATTTTTGATATTACCTCTGTTAACTGTTTCTGGGCGTCTTGTGCGTTGCGCGCAAGACTTTGGTTTTATTTTCTGCACCATTTATCTGCTTTGCTGCATACTGCCTTATGCATTTATTTTCTCTCTGAGCTAACTCATGCATTTTTGCTTTATGCAGATCATATGTTGGGCCAGGGCAAGCTCGCTGAACTAAGGGTGCTCGCCCGAACCCACGGGTTGGCATCGGGTTCCCAAACCGTGCCAAACTCTGTGGTGGAGATCGCCGCCGCTCAGGGTAGATCGCCACCCAAAGGCCCAACTCCTCCCGATGTCCAACCCGCCAACCAACGTAAAAAGCTTGTCCTCAGGAAACTTAAGAGGAAAGCCCCCCAAGTAGTCCATGAGGAGGAAGAGGAAGACGACGAGGCAACTGAAGATGGCCTCGTCACGAAGAGGAAGAGGGTGGCACCTTCTTCACCATCTACACCTGCCCTGCCTCCAACATTGCCTCCTCCACCAGCTCCCGCCTCACCAGTCCAAGCGATCCCTTTAGCATCTGCGCCTCCTGAAGTTGAGGGCGCCGAAGCCAACTTCTTGGAGAACCCCCCGAGCGCCTCCACGCCTTACATATCAGCTGGAGAGGGTCCTCCTTCAAACGCCTCCACCGCAAACGTTGCACCAATCAGGGATGAAGGTGCTCACCATTCTTCAATTCTGATTACTGAATCCCCGACGTCGCCACCACGCCAAGAAGCACCTGCGGAGCAACCAACTCAAGAGGGTGGCGGCGAGAACCAACAACGAGCCCACCCGGTGCCTCCACAAGCAAACCTCTCCCTTGAGGTCACGAGGATGTGGGAGCCTTTCTCAGCGAAACTAAAGATGATGGCGGAGGATTTCCCCGCCATTATATCTAAAGCTGTGGAGAGCTCCACCAGGAAGCTCCAGGATGACCTCTACGCCCTTCGAACTGAGAATAGCACTATAAGGATTGAGGCGGAGAGGTTATCCTGCAATCTGACACTCGCCGAGATTGAACACTCCCGAGTAGAAGATGCAATGAGCACCGAGCTCCGGGTGGCGCGCAAGGAGGCCACTGATCTCCGCCATAAGGTACAGCTCTTGGCTCAAGAGAAGATCGAGCTAGAGAGCAAGCTGGTGCCTTATCGCGTCAAAGTGGCTGACCTGGAGGCCTTGATCAAAGCTGATGCCGCCAAGGTAAAGAAACTCGAGCAAAGGTCAGCCGATTGGGAGGTCTTCCTGGGGACGGTGGAAAAAGAAAGGGACGACACCATGGCGAAGCTTGCTGAAGCCAACAAAGAAAAGGGGAAGATCGCCGCTGAATTGGGCCAGGTGCAGGCAGAATCCAAGAAGGTTGCTGAAGACCTTCTTCAAGCTCGGGAAACCATCGAAAAACTCAAGAAGCAAGCTGAAGAGCTGGAGCAGCAGAACGAGGGGCTGAAGAAACAAACTGAAGAACTCAAGAAGCAGATTGAAGAACTTAATCTGAGTTCTGCCCAAATTCTTGCTGCTGGATTCGAGGCCGCACGGGAACAGTTTGCCTGCTTGTTCCCCGATCTGGATCTTAGCATGGTATCCCTCAACAACGAGGTGGTGGATGGGAAAGTTGTTCCCGCTGAAGACTGATCAATTCCCTCCATCCACTACCTTTATGCTTTCTCTTTGCATATAATTGTAATAAACTTTATATTTTCCTGTACATGTGCCTTGAATCTGATATTTACTTTAATGACAAAGTCTTTGTATTTCCTCTTATAACTTCTTTGGCTGCTTTAACTTTCCTTGCACAATTTGCTTCAAGAAATTAACTTAGCGATTCCGCAGGCACGATCTTATACTTAACTGCTTCGAACCACTTCGATTTCGAATAACAATCACTCTAACAACTTGTAATCTCAAGGTAATGAACCTTAGCGTAAAATCACTCTTAAAACAACGAACTTTAACTCAACTAATGGCTTAAGACATCGCTTCACCCGATCTGCTTCATCAAAACGGGTCTTTAACTTTCTTGCCGCTGCTTGAACCTTTCCTGGTCGCCAAAGACTGTTGGCGATATCAGCTTCTTTCTGGCTTCATACCTTGGCCATTGTTCCTTTATCTGGGGGTAGAGGCGCCTTTCGGATCCTTCTCTACCTCCTTGAGCTTCAGAGCAAGAGACCGGGTGGCTAGGCGCTCTCTTCGAACCTACCTTAGCCACCCTCCAAACTTCTTCCACCCTTTACACCATACCTGAACTCGTTCGAGACGAGAAGGATTTTATCTTGCCTGAACTTGCTCATAGGCGAGAAGGTCTTTAACTCGCCTGAACTCGCTCATAGGCGAGAAGGTCTTTTAACTCGCCTGAACTCGCTCATAGGCGAGAAGGTCTTTAAATCGTGCCTCTACATTGCCCCAGGGGTTACATCTCCTCTCCCCCAGAAACACTGAGGACTTTCGCTGGTGCCTCTACATTGCCCCAGGGGTTACATCTTCTCGCCCCCAGAAGCACTGAGGACTTTTCACAGGTGCCTCTACATTGCCCCAGGGGTTACATCTTCTCGCCCCCAGAAACACTGAGGACTTTTCGCTGGTGCCTCTACATTGTCCCAGGGGTTACATCTTCTCGCCCCCAGAAACACTGAGGACTTTTCACTCTTCCTTGCCTGCACTCGCTCGACGGCGAGGAGGTCTTTATCTCGCCTCAGAACGCGCGAGGGTGTTGAGGTCTTTTAACTGGTGCCTCCGATAGCCGAAAGACGATGAGGACTTTAACTTTAACCGGTGCCTCCGATCGCCGAAAGACGATGAGGACTTAAAACTTTAACTGATGCCTCCGATCGCCGAAAGACGATGAGGGCTTAAAACTTTTTAGAAAACATGCAATATATCTTTACTTGCCTTAAATCACATATAAGCGACAAGGTCTTTCTTCAAAACTTTCTGAAAACAGTAAGCATGCAATCTAAAACAACTTTGAGCTTCGAAAGCTCTTCTTTATTGGGTGGCCTCATTAAAAACCCTCCTTAGGGAAAAAAGAGTGCCCCATTCAAACTGTTTGACAGAGACATTGTAATATAACTTCGTGTTTGTCTTTACTTACAAAGCTTCTTAACTGTAATACAACTTGAGGTGCGTGGCGTTCCATGTGCGAGGAATCGCCCCTCCTTCCAATGTCTCTAAGCGGTAGGCGCCGTTCCCGAGCGCCTCGGTTATTCTGAACGGTCCCGTCCACTTGGGCGACAGTTTATTCTCCGTCTCGTACTGGTGGGCTTTCCTCATCACCAGGTCGCCTTCTCTAAACTGTCTCGGCATCACCTTCGAGTTATATCTCCGTTCAATCCTTCTCTTCACCGCCTCAGCTTTCAATCTCGCCTCTTCCCTGACCTCATCCAGTAGATCCAGGTTCAACCTTCTCTCCTCATTCGAGTCTTCCTCTACGAAGTTCTGGAATCTCGGCGAGCTCTCCTGGATTTCTACTGGAATCATTGCGTCACACCCATAGACCAAGTTGAACGGGGTCTCATGGGTTCCTGACTGTTCGGTGGTGTGGTACGCCCAGACTATACGGGGTACCTCCTCAGCCCAGCTTCCTTTGGCTTTCTCTAGCCTTCTCTTCAAACCTCGCAGCAACACCCGATTAGCTGACTCTACTTGGCCATTTGTCTGAGGATGCTCGACGGATGCAAACACTTGTTGAATTCCCACCCCTTCGCACAGCTTCTTCAACAGGTGGCTTGCAAACTGAGTCCCATTGTCCGACACCAGGCGCTTGGGCACACCAACCCGGCACACAATGTTCTTCTACACGAAACCTTCGATCTTGTGTGCGGTGATCTGGGCCACGGGTTCTGCTTCGATCCACTTGGTGAAATACTCAATCGCCACCACCAAGTACTTCATCTGCCTGATCGCCAGCGGGAAAGGCCCCAGGATGTCGATTCCCCAAGTATGAAACGGCCAAGGGCTGTAAATCGACTTCAACTCCTCGGGAGGCGCCTTGTGCCAATCAGTGTGTTGTTGGCATTGTTTGCAACACTGTGCATACCTCTTGCAATCTTCTCTCATCGTTGGCCAGTAGTACCCTGCACGGAGAGTCCTTGCGGCCAGAGCTCGACCCCCGACGTGGCTTCCGCATATCCCTTCGTGGAGCTCTGCCATGATTCTCGTGCACTTCTCGCCATGCACACATTCCAGGAGTGGGTGAGTGAACCCAAACCTGTACAACTCGCCATCGATCAATGTGAACTTGCTAGAATTCTTCTTTATCTTCCTAGCCTCTGTCGGATCCAGCGGGAGAAGGCCATCTGCCAGGCACCGCTTGTACTGTGTTATCCAAGTTTCTGGCTCATGGGTAGCACAGACCTGCGTCATGTTCACCTTCTCTCCTCGACATGCTCTAATTCTCGGCGATCTCAATGTTTCTTGCGTCAAAGACCTGTGACTTCTTGCCGCTTTTTCCGTCGACCTGCTTATCTGAAGAACCAGGTGATCTGCTACAAATGCTCTCGGCGTCTTTAGAGTTTCTTGAATCACCGTCCTCTGTCTACCCCCCTTGCCTGAACTGGCGAGCTTAGCTAGCAAGTCAGCTCGGGCATTCTGCTCTCTGGGCACATGCACCACTTCAAAGGAGGCAAAGGAACTCTTCAATTCCTGCACATACTCCAGGTAAGCCGCCATTTGTGGATCTTTAGCCTGGAACTCGCCTGTTACTTGCCCCGTGACTAGCAGCGAGTCACTCTTAGCCATCAACACCCTCGCTCCCATCTCCTTTGCCAGCAAAATCCCGGCGATCAGCGCCTCATATTCTGCTTGATTGTTGCTGGCTTTGAAGGCAAACCTCAAAGATTGTTCGATCAGCACGCCGTTGGGTCCTTCCAAAATGACTCCAACACCGCTACCCTGCTTTTTTCTAGCGAGGTCACGACCATGTCATCGACGTACGCTTGCACATTCCTTCCCAGCATCGGTGCAAGTACTCGATCCATCAACCTCTGGTACGTGGCCCCCGCGTTCTTCAGCCCAAACGGCATCACTTTGTAGTAGTAGCACGATCTCTCGGTCATGAAGGCAGTCTTCTCTTCATCCATGGGATGCATCTTGATCTGATTGTACCCCGAGAAGGCATCCAGGAAGCTCAACAACTTACACCCTGCAGCACTATCCACCAGGGCGTCTGTGCTTGGTAAAAGATATGAATCCTTTGGGCAGGCCTTGTTCAGGTCAGTGAAATCGACGCACATGCGCCATTTCCCATTACTCTTCTTCACCAGCACGACATTTGCCAACCATTCAGGGTACTGGACTTCCCTGATGTGGCCTGCAGCGAGGAGTTTCCGTGTTTCATCCCTAATCGCCTGCCTCCTCTCCTCGTTGAACTTTCTTCTTCTTTTTCGCACTTGATTGCATTTTCATGAAGTTCTTCTTGAATCAATGTAGAGTATGGGGCGGAAGCAATGAATGAGAGTGAGCAAGATCCTCCTAAGAGTGGTGTTGATCTTGTAGGTGCATGATAAGTGTGGGTATTGAGTGGTTCGGCCAGCTCAAGGGAAAAGATGAAGGAATTGAAGTTTAGAGCCTAGGATTCTAGGGAGAAGTAAAGTTGAGCACAAATGGGCAGCATAACTTTACTCACAATAAACTTGAAAATACAAGGTGTAGGCTCCTCCTTTTATAGGCTAAGGAGGACCATAATGCAACCCTAATGCTAGCCAAATGAAATGTAAATGTGAAGCACATGGGTGCACATGGCACATGGGTGCACAAATGAGCACATGGGGAGGGGTGTGTCTAGTTTTTATGCTCACCCCCTCCATGGTCTTTCTAGAATGTTGACACAAATATGCTTTCTACACTACTCTAATTACTAAGCACCCCTAATGGGCCTTTATCTAACAATTACAAAGGTCTTCTCTTCCCAAAACCGTAGCTTTGACCTATGTGTATGTGAAGCTAGACGGTCTAGAAGGAATCCTCATCATGGCCTAGACGCTCCTTATGTAGCCGCTCCTCATCATGGCCTAGACGCTCCTCTTCATGGGCTAGACGCTCCTTTTTGAGTCTAGACGCTCCTCATCATAGGCTAGACCGTCTAGTCTTGGAGGCTTGGCTTTCATCGTGTGGTGAGCTTGGGCCCTCCTCCATCATCCCCTCCCTCTTGAAAAGGATTTGTCCTCAAATCCAAAGCTTTTTCTTCAACTAGGGGGATGGTTGTGGCTGGATGGTGTCCATCATCTCCTCCTTCGGGAAAAGATCTATCCTCAGATGTGCATTCTTGATCTCGGATAGCAGCCTCTTGCTTCGTCAAGATGTATCCTCCCGGATCAAATGTCAATCTATGTGAATCCTGAAACAAAGCAAAGGAGTTAGGGTGAGCCTTTGGAAAACAAATAATTGTGTGAAGTTGCCATTCTTGTTTTTCTCTTATGTTGGACAACTTCTCGCAATATCTCCCTTTTGAGGGTTGTAGGTGCCTTCTAATCCTCTTATGTTTTCTAAAATTTCCAAAAGTAGTTACTTTTTCCTTAGGCATAATTCCTTTAGGAAATGGTGACAACTTTAAAAAGGTAAGAGGACTATGTTCACATACAACTTCAAATGGAGAGGTATGAGTAATCTTGTGGACTACTCCATTGTATGCATGTATAAAAGGAAAAGGATTCTTATCCCAAGAATTGTGAATGTCCCTCATGATTTCGTGAAGCATAGAAGGAAGAGCTATGTTTTCAAATTTTGGAGCTCTATCCCTTATTTTTGAAAATAAATCATGGAGGCTTGTCACTTTTCTTAAGAAGAGTTTATCCACTTCCATGGAGAAAGAATCAAGACCTTTTGTTGTCCTAGGAAGCTCTAATATGAAATGTGTGTCTTCCCAAGTATTTTTGACAAAAGGTGAAGGAGGATAGAGTTCTTGAGACTTCGCTTTAGGTGTAGTTTGAAAACAAAAGTTGTACCTAAAGTAATGTCTTTGAACCTCTTTTCTCATGGGTGACAAAAGTTTTCCCCTTAAAAGCTCTGGAGTTTTATCAACTCTCATTTGTCCCATGAGTTCTCCTTCTTGTAGACTTTTTCTCTTATGTGCAAAGAGAGTCTCGTTGGTACAACCATGGTTTATGAAAATTTGTACATTTTGTAATGGTTGTCTCAATAAGACATGACAAGTTGTTCTAGGCACTACTTCATACAAAAATTGGTAGGTGCTTATAGATAACTTGTCATTCCTTTGGGGGTATCTTAACACATTTAAGAAATAGTCTTGATCTATGCAAGCTTCTTTTAAAGACTTTTCTTTTGTGCTTATGCTTGCGAGTGTTCCTTTACAAAAGGAAAGGCTAGGTTGTTCAACAAGAAGCATGTTTGTAAAGGTATTGTCAATGTGTTTGACTTGTTGAATGACCTTGTGGGAAGGAACACTATTCTCCCACGCCTTTTGTTTCCCAAAATTTTTCTCTTTTTCTATTTTTTCTTCATCCCTTTTGTGTTTCATTTGTATTTGGTCTTTTACCACTTGGGAATGTGGTAAAGGGCTAAGTACAAATCTTTTGTGCTTGTGGATGAAAGAAATCTCGTTAGTTAGACCATTATGGGAGGTTTTCTTATCAAATTGCCATGGTCTACCTAATAAGATGTGGCAAGCTTCCATAGGTACTACATCACATAAAACATTGTCTTTGTAGTTACCTATAGAAAACTCGATTTCCACTTGTTTGTCTACACGTAGTTCTCCATCCTCATTGATCCATTGTAAATTGTACGGTTTTGGATGAGGAACTACTTGTAGTTTTAATTTTTCAATCAATCTAGTGCTACAGCAATTGCAGCATGACCCACCATCCACAATAAGAGAGCATATATTTTCTAAAACATTGCATCTAGTATGAAAAATGTTCTCTCGTTGTGTCTCGTTGGATGCACTAGGTTGATTGTGGAGGATTCTTTGAATCATCAATAAGTCCCCCTCCAAAGGATTTATCCTTTCTCCTTCCCCTTTTTCTTGAGTACTAGGTTCATCCTCACCACTTGTGTACTCATCTTTTCCTTTTAAAAACAAAACCCTTTGGTTTGGACATTGCGCTTGCACATGCCCTCTTCCAAAACATTTAAAGCACTTGGTGTCCCTAGCACGGATGTATGGGGTGGAGGCATCTTTCACTAAGGGTTTGGTAGTTTCTTTGGATTCGTCTCTAGGTGTACTACCCTCCCTTTTAAAGTCTTTCTTGGGATAAGAGTTGGAGTAAGAACCCACCCTTTGACTTGAAGTTTTGCGCAAATTTTGTTGTTCAACTTTAATGCAAAGTTGAACCAAATCATTCAAGTCTTGGTAGGGTAATAGTTCTACTCTATCCCTTATCTCAAGATTGAGCCCACTTAGAAACCTAGATATGGTGGTGGTTTCTTCCTCTCTAATGGATGCTCTCATCATGTCGAGCTCCATTTTCTGCCTATACTCTTCCACACTTAAGTTCTTTTGTTGGAGTCTTTGGAGCTTGTCCATCAACTCCCTATGGTAGTAGGAAGGTATGTGGCGACGTCTTAGGGCTCCCCTAAGGTCATTCCAATATTCTATGGAAGGCTCCCTATGAAGACGTCGGTCTCTCTCTAGAGAGGTCCACCAATACATGGCATTGCTTTGGAAACTAAGGGTTGCTAAGGGTACCTTCCTCTCTTCACTCACCCTATGGCAAGCAAAGAGTTGCTCTACTTTCATCTCCCAATCTAGGTAGGCCTCTACATCTTCCTTACCATAGAAATGGGGTAGGTCTACCCTTACTTCCTTTGGGCTCTCTTGCTCCCTTTGTCTAGTTCTTCTAGGGGGTGGTTGGTAATAGTCATTAATTCTAAGGCTTCCCTCCCCTAGAGTCTCATTACTTTTAGAATGGGATGCATGAGTTTTTTTTTATTTTTGTGATTTTTGTGATTTCTCTTCTTGAGCTTTAGCCAACTCATTGATTTTGTTCTCATTCTCCAATTGTCTAAAAGAAATTAATTGGACCGCTTGTGATACTTCTTTCAAAAGAGTTTTCAAAGATTTTACTTCACTTTCTATAGACTTCGGAGAGTGAGGAGAAGAAGACATGGCTAAAACTTTGTGTATATAGGTGTTTTACTTTGAGAAAATTTAGGAAAGTTAAAGAAGGTAGTTTTCCAGGTAAAGGAGGTGAGTCACAAAGGACTACTTAAGTACCAAGCCTTTTCCTTGCCAAAAACTATCCCCCAATATCTTCACACAAGACTTTCTCTTAGTGAAACACTTAGAACACAAATAAGTTGAGAAATAAATGCAAGAAAACAATGCAAGCTAACTATGCAACAAAGCTAGTCGGTTTAGCACAAAATTTAAGCAAAATTAAACATGCAAAGCGTAGCTATGAAAGCAAGAAAAGCAATTACAAACAAGTAACAATTACTAATCAAGAATTGCTATACTATTCGGCCCTAGGTGAGGCTTCTTGGACACTTTGAGCCCTTGAAGACACACTCACCGTCTAAAACGTAATTAACAAGGTAATTAACAATAAACCAAGTTGCAAAGGAAATAAGAGAACTCCCTTTGTTGATCCTCATTTTGGTTAGTGCACTTCTTTGTTGTCTTGATTGTTGATCTCCTAAGTGTTTGTAATGTTTGTTTCAAGAAAGCTTGTTTCGGCTTTGGCTTTGTCTCCTCCTTAGAATGTTGGCTTTAATTCTCCAATTTCCAGCACCTATTCACAAGGGCTAAACCTTAAACCAAGTCAAATTCCATGCACATAAGCACCAAGGGAGAAATTAAATTCCAGCACCCAAAAAGAGAGGTCAAGGAACAAAAGCAAGAAACAAATTTAATTGAAAGAAAACAGTACCACCAAAAGGATTTATAATATGACAACTTAGAAAGAGATTCAAGAAATTAAAGCAAACAATTAAAGGTACTCAATAAAAGGTTGGCACACAAAAGAATTCCTAAAGAAAAGCACTAGATTAGATGACCAAATAAAAAAAACAGCACCACTGGAAAATGTTGTGGGCCAGAAAACGTGTTTGTTCCCCGATTTATGCTGATCTGTATTTTTGGAATTTGGCTCTGAAATTTGTTATGCAAGATATTCAGGATCTTATCTAAAATCTGGCTTTGGATTCACTCAAAACGGATGCACCATTTTTTTTTAATAAATTTTGCAAAATTGGTGTTCGGTTAGGCCAGCTGGAGCGCTCAAGATTTGCACTCTGATTTTGTAAGATTTATCATTTTTTTTCTGTTGCTTCTTTTGACCTCATTCTTTTTTTGTCTTTTCTATAACACTTTAAACTTGCATTTTCCAGAAAATCAGAATTTTCCTATGGGTGGAAATATTTTTCTGGGTTAAAACAGCCAAAACAGAGAAGGTGTAAACAGGGGAATCCTGGAAAACTGGAAAAAACAGCAAGATAACCAAAATTTAACACAATGGAATTGTAAGAACGGAAATTGTGTAAGAACTAAGACATAATTATGAACTCAAACTAAAAATAAAAAGGCACCAAAGGATCAAAGAACAGCAGATTCAAACAATTGAAAGAGACCCAAAAGCAAGAAACAATCAAGCCAATAATAGGACTACTAAGAATTGTTGACAAATATGGATTCACATGACTTGACACAACATTTATAGATTCAGAAAATAAAGACTCAAAGCATAAAATGAAGCAAAATTAAGAAAGCAATAAGGACTCAAATTCCTAAAAGAAAAACAGCCACTCAATGGTGTAAGGAATCCTATCACAAGCTGCACAGAATTTGTTCAAGATCAATTGAACAATTGTGCTTTGGTTGGATCTTCCATAAGCACACCAAGAACAATTTAAAAAGTAAAAAACAACAAGACAAGTATGGAATTTAAATGACAATATGAAATAAAGAAGAACTGAAAATTTAAAAGACCAAGCTACTCATCTTGAAGAACCAAAAGCTCATGATACCAAATGATGGCATTTTCATGAAGTTCTTCTTGAATCAATGTAGAGTATGGGGCGGAAGCAATGAATGAGAGTGAGCAAGATCCTCCTAAGAGTGGTGTTGATCTTGTAGGTGCATGATAAGTGTGGGTATTGAGTGGTTCGGCCAGCTCAAGGGAAAAGATGAAGGAATTGAAGTTTAGAGCCTAGGATTCTAGGGAGAAGTAAAGTTGAGCACAAATGGGCAGCATAACTTTACTCACAATAAACTTGAAAATACAAGGTGTAGGCTCCTCCTTTTATAGGTTAAGGAGGACCATAATGCAACCCTAATGCTAGCCAAATGAAATGTAAATGTGAAGCACATGGGTGCACATGGCACATGGGTGCACAAATGAGCACATGGGGAGGGGTGTGTCTAGTTTTTATGCTCACCCCCCCCCCCTCCATGGTCTTGTGTACCGTCCCGTATCCGGGCGTTGACTAAGTCAAGGTCAAAGTCAACACCAGGAGTTAAAGTCAACGCAAGGCGTTGCCTAGGTGGAGAGACGCCAAGTGTCAGCGTCGTCGAGAAGAGGCGTCGCCAAGACAAGGCGTCGCCTAGGTGAAGGCGTCGCCCAACCAGGTCGTCGCCAGATCAAACATTACTAAAGCAAGGCAATCACAGTGTGGTTCCCCGATGCCCATGGGTAGGAAAGACCATGGAGGGAGCGACGCCGTGGGAAGGCCTCAGGTCCCGATGATCCGGGAGAGTGATAGGGAGAAGAGAAAGGTGGCTTCAAGGCCATAGTAACAACACCAGTGTAGGGCAGCCTGACTCGTGAAGTACCCCTGCCGCCCCAGAGACGCCTTTGGGACAGATACGACTCAAGAGGAAGGTCACGCCCAGGGTAGCCGGGTGCAGGGTACAAGAGGAAGGCAGATACTGATGGCATTTTCATGTGTTCTTCTTGAATCAAAGTAGAAAATAAGGTGCGGAAGCAATGGGTGAGATGATCAAGACCCTCCTAGGAGTTGTGTTGGCCTTGTAGGTGCATGATGAGTATGGTGTTTGAGTGGTTCGGCCAGCTCAAGGGAGAAGGTGAAAGGATTGAAGTTTAGAGCCTAGATTTCTAGGAGAAGTAAAGCTTGTGCACAAAAATGGCAGCATAACCTTACTCAATTAAACTTGAAAATACAAGGTGTAGGCTCCTCCTTTTATAGGCTAAGGAGGACCATAATGCAACCCTAATGCTAGCCAAATGAAATGTAAATGTGAAGCACATGGGTGCACATGGCACATGGGTGCACAAATGAGGACATGGGGAGGGGTGTGTCTAGTTTTTATGCTCACCCCCCCCTCCATGGTGTTTCTAGAATGTTCACACAAATATGCTTTCTACACTACTTTAATTACTAAACACCCCTAATGGGCCTTTATGTAACAATTACAAAGGTCTTCTCTTCCCAAAACCGTAGCTTTGACCCATGTGTATGTGAAGCTAGACGGTCTAGAAGGAATCCTCATCATGGCCTAGACGCTCCTTATGTAGCCGCTCCTCATCATGGCCTAGACGCTCCTCTTCATGGGCTAGACGCTCCTTTTTGAGTCTAGACGCTCCTCATCATAGGCTAGACCGTCTAGTCTTGGAGGCTTGGCTTTCATCGTGTGGTGAGCTTGGGCCCTCCTCCATCAGCACTGGTCTCACCAAGTTGTCCATCGCCAGATGATGGCACAAGAAGTCGGGATCGATCTCGGGCATGTCCGAAGCGGACCATGCAAACGCATCCAGATGCCGTTCTATCACCTTGGTGATCTGGTCCTGGAGCTCAACCTCCAGGGATCTTCCCAGCTTGAAGATTTTTCCCCCGATTTCTCTCTCGAGCCACTGCTCGACGAGTTTTGGTCTGGTTTCTCTGGCGATCACCGCCCTGGCGATCACCGCCCTGGCGATTCCCAGTTCTCTCGCTTCCTCAGGGCGATTCCTTGCCTCTTCTTCCTCCAGACCGGCGTTCCCCTCCCCCAGCTCAGCATCCACCATCTCCACGTCTCTTCCGGCAGTCTCTTCTATTACCGTCGACCTGGGCTTCACACCGGGAGGCGGGGTGGTTGTCACGTAACTCACCGATCTTTTGTTTTTCATGCTATTCTCATAGCACTTCTTCGCTTCTTTCTGATCGGATTTGATGGTGATCACCACCCCCTCCATAGACGGCAACTTCACCTTCATGTGCCGGGTCGACGGTATGGCACCTATCCTGTTGAGCGTGGGTCTTCCCAACAGGATGTTGTATGCTGAAGGGGCGTTTACAACAAGGTATTTGATTTTCTCCGTTCTCGAACCCGCCTCATCTGTAAACGTAGTCCTCAATTCTATGTACCCCCTGACCTCTACCTGGTCACCAGCGAAACCATACAAACACCCTCCATAGGGCCTCAGCTGGTCAAGGGGCAGCTCCAACTGCGTGAAAGTCGGCCAGAACATCACGTCTGCCGAGCTTCCTTGGTCCACCAGAACCCTGTGGACCTTTCTTCCTGCTGTGATCAACGAGATGACTATGGGATCGTTGTCATGAGGCACAACGTCCCGAAGATCCTGCTTGGTGAATGTAATGTCCACTTCCGGCGAGTGGTCTTCAAACATATCCACCGTCATCACAGACCTCGCGTACCTCTTCCTTTGTGATGCGGTGCATCCACCCCCTGAGAAACCCCCTGCAATGGTGTGGATTTCCCCGTGCGTAGGCATCTCGTGCTGCTGAGCTTCTCCACCTGCTGGTTGGGAACTCGACGCGCCCCCCGTCCTTCTATCCAGCAAATAGTCATTTAGGAACCCACTCTTAACCAGATCGTCGAGCTGGTATCTTAAAGCTAAACGCGAATCCACTGTATGGCCAAAGCCCTGGTGAAACTCACACCAGGCGTCTGGCTTTGGTCCCAGCACCTTGTCGCCCACCTTCTCTGGCGCTTTCAACCTAGCAGATATATTGGGAATGGCGATCAGGTCCGCCAATCCCATGACAAACTTGTGCTAAGGCGGGCGATTGTATTCCCGGCGTGCTGGTTGCTGGCGCCCTTGGCCCCTGCCCTTGTTCTTCCTTGGATCATAAGGATGGCGGGTCCTCTGATCCCTTCTGGCCGCCGCTGTCTCCAGAACCCTCTGTGGTTGGATCCTCGTCTGGGCGCGTGGCCTAGCGGGAGCCACGCTTCCTCTCTTCTCGGCGACTTCACTTTCGTCGGCGATGTGGGCCACCGCAAGTCGCCTAACCTCAGCAAACGTGGCGGGGTGAGCCCTGATTAATGCCTCGCAGAATGGTCCCGGCAGCACGCCCTTCTTAAATGCATAGACCAGCATTTCTTCATCTTTGGCCGGCGATCTGACCATCTGCGCCCCAAAGCGATTCAAGTAGTCCCTGAGGGACTCTCCCTGATATTGCCTTATATCAAACAAATCGTAAGACACCCTGGGTGGTGCCTTATTCACGATGTACTGCTCGACGAAGATCTTCGAGAACTGTTGGAAGTTGGTAATGTGACCGTTAGGCAGGCTCACAAACCATTCCAGCGCCGTTCCCTGGAGTGTGCTCACGAACATCTTGCAGTATACGGCGTCTGATCCTCCTGACAGCATCATCTGCGTATGGAACGTGGTGAGATGAGCCTCAGGATCCTCCACGCCGGTAAAAACAGCCTTAACAGGTACCACACTCGCAGGAATAGGCGTGTCAGTAATCGCCTGAGCGAAAGGCATAGGAAAAACACGAGGCGGCGTTGACGGCGCGACCTCTTCAGCAATAGGACGCCCTTGCTGCTCCTGAAGAGCTTGACGCAGCTCTTCAGTCACCTTGCTAAGCTCATCATTCCTGGCCCGAGAGGCGGCCAGGTCCTCATGCATTCTCGCCTGTTCTATGCGCGAGGCTTCCACAGTTGCCTGCAACGAGCGCATAATCTCTACCATCTGCGCCATGGTCATGGCGGCGGCGCCTTCAACAACAACGGGCGCAACTGGACTTGAACGGTTGCTTCTCATTTTTCTCATGAAAACTCAGCAAGTCACAGAGAGTAATGAACTTCAGCGATGATCGATTCAGCGATCAATCGGTCAAAACTGCGCGAAACTCCGCAAGAAAACTCAAGAACACAGCGAACCTCCGCAGAAACCTGCAACTCCACCAGAAACCACCGCTTCTCCCACGACAAACCAAACGAGCCAAAGAACTCAAATCTCGCCGAACAAATCTCGCGTAAACAGCAGAAAACTTCACTTCACCGAACCAAAACTCGAAACGAACGGTGGAAAACGCGAAATCATCGAACAAAACTCAGATGAACAGCGAACAGCGGTTGCACCAGCACACAACCACACAGAAAACTACAAAAACCTCCAAGAACTCACGCTGTGGATGGGAACAGGTTTTACACGGCCCCACGGTGGGCGCCTGATGATCCTGCCTGTTGACCAGAACGTTGGAACTTGCCTCGTCAAACTTGGATCGACGTGCGCACCGCTTCAACCTCCGTCCTTCGTCACGATCCACCTCAAGAACCTGCAAAAGAACAGAGCGGCGCCGCTGCGGCCGATCGCACTCCAACGCCCAAGTCAGTGACTGAACCACCAAATACTTCAAGAGCAAACACTCAAGAACTCTCAAGGAACCGTGCAATGTTCTCTCTCACAGTATGCTCAAGAACTCACAAGCGTAAAGAAGACAATCTGAACGTGCGTACCTCGAAAGTTCGTTGGGAAACCCTTATATACCTGGTCACTTTCTCTCTCCTGGCAGTTACGCACCTGGACACGTGGCTCGCATCCAGTCATCTGGAGCCTCCTTGACTTGGGCGCTGCTTCTGACTCTCTTTTGGCTAAGTTACTTATGCATGGTGCTGCCCAGTGCATAGCTAACTTGGAGCGCGATCTCTACTGGGATTGGCGAGTTAGGGTGCCTTCGTACACCTTCCCTGTGGTCTCGCCGGCCGCCTTCATAATCTGCACCACCTTCATCTTCGGCGATGTGCTTGCTCCGACGATCTCTAATCACTTGGTCGCCTGAGTTTACATCTGGCGACTTCATCTTTAACCCGGTGATCACCGGTTCTGGTATGCTGGAGATCGGAGCACGCCAACTTCATAACTGGTGACTACACGAGTCCCCCGACTTCCTTCCCTTCTGCCAACCTGGCGTCTCGTCAACACGCCTATACTGTAGCTTGATGCCACGTCATCACTTCCGACTACCAGGGCGGTACAGTTTCAGAGTTTGAAGAGTTAAATAAAGCGGTTAGAGCGCCAAACAACGCAAGTAGAAATATTGCAGTTAGAGCATTGAACGACGCGAATGGATGCACCGCACGATCGAGCCATGTGGCAGAAGATGGAAGGGTGGCCCTGGCATCCCTGGTTAAACTCAGAACATGTCGTATCGACAGAATGCCCAGTGGTACGATGCGCTGTCGAAAGTGGGTCAGGGGCGCAGTAGGAGTCAGGATCAAGTCGAATGACTGAACGTCCCATCGACCATACAAGGAGCGCCACGTGGATCAAGTCGAATGACTGAACGTCCCATCAGCCATACAAGAAGCGCCACGTGGATGGCACGGAAGAACCTTGAGCTCTTCGCTGTCCCCAGGCGTCGACCAAGGCCAAGGTCAAAGTCAATGTCAAGGTAAAGACGACGCCCAAGGCGACGCCAGCATGAGACGCCCGAGGCGTCGCCTGGAAGGACATAAAGGGCGACGCCAGCGTAAGACGTCGCGGGCGTCGCCAACCAAAATATCAGCGAGGTTGCCTCCCCGATACCCACAGGTAGGAAAGACTGTGGTGGGAGACGAAGTCGAAGAGGGCAAAGTTAATTACTGGCGTCGCCTCCCCGATACCCACGGGTAGGAAAGACTGTGGAGGGAGACGAGACCGCCAAAACACCAGCGAATCACTGGCAGGGCGTTCCCCGACACCTATGGGAAGGAAAGACCATGGAGGGAACGACCCTCCCCCCAAAGCACTCGGCGTTTCAGACACCCGAGGACGATACGGCGCTGCTGTAGCAGGCCTCTCCTTAGGCGTGGGTGCCGGGCGTTAAGGATCAAGGAAAGGACCGTTTCGGTGTTAGAGACACCCCGTGGACGACACGGCTTCACTAGGTGAGCCTCTCCATGGGCGTGGACATTGGCACGTGACCTTTCCCGGGCATATTAGGCCGCCCAACGAAGTGAAAGAAGCGAGTATAATACAAGCAAAACAACCGAAGCACGCGAAGGCAAAGAATGAGAATAAAATCACACAGGCAGAATTTTATGTCGCGAGGACACGAAAGCAATCATACAAAATCCCAGAGTTGTAGCAAGAGTGTAGACGATTCAAAGAATTACAAGTTTATCAATGAGGGTTAAAACAAGTATAAAGGAATGGACTGATGATCGAGGGTGGCGGCTCAATCGTCTATCTCCAGAGGCACGACCTTTCCATCAACAATGTGGTGAGTGGAATCGCAGCTGGAAATGTCGATCCCCGGGTTCATGCAGACAGCTTGAGCCAGAGCTTCCTGGAATCCCTCCTCGAAAGTGCCCGCCATCTCCTAGATGAGGGTCTTTTTGTCCTTCTCTAGTTCTCCAATGACGGCGTCCCCGGAGGCCACCTGCTTTTCCAAAGCCTCCTTCTCCACGCGGAGTCGGTTGACCTCGACTTGCAGTTTGTCGTAGTCCGCCCGGAGAAGGCCCAGAGCTTGGGTCTGGGACGCCCTTTCCCCTTCCATCCGCTCCATTGCGCCAGTTTGTTCACAGCAGCGGGCCTTCAAGTCCTTTTGAACCTTTTCGTAAGCTTCGACTATGTTTTGAAGGCTCGTCACCTGAACTTTGAGGGCGACTTCCCGAGCATAGAAGTCAGTCTGGAGCTCCAACGCCTCTGCCAGTTGTCCCTCAGCCTCTGCCAGTTGTCCCTCAGCCTCTGCTTTGGACTCTTGCACCTGCTTCATGGAGGTCTGGTAAGCTTCGTTCTGGCGTCCCAGAGTTTTCTTTTCCTCCTCCAGGGCAGTTACCCTTGTTTCCAAGGCCTGGAGGGTTTGAGCTTGCAGGACCGCATTTCTGGCTTGGGCGCGCCATTCAAGGGCCACCGCCAAGAAGGCCCCCAAGTAGAAAGGCATGCCCTCCTTCCTGTCGGTGCCCTCTGGCATAGTTCCGCCACTGAAGCCCCTCATCAGATGCATGATTGGAGGAGGGATGGCGATGAGATCGGGGGCGGCAGCGACAGGAGCAGGGGAAGCATAGACTTCTGCCGGCGGCGGAGGCGGGGCAGATTCGGCGCCTTCGCCCCCTTCCTCTTGGACGGTTCTGGGGGGAAGTGAGGTCGCACTTGGAGGATTATCCCTGAAGGAGTTCCCTCCCTGGGGCGACACCTCTGGCAAAAGGGGAACCCGCGCAGACTTCCTCCTCTTGAAGACTAGCCCACCATCAGAGTCTTCGTCATCGGAGAGAATCTCCGACACCCTTTTCCCTTTGTCAAGGGGGGTTGGAGCAGGCGATGAGGCCACAACTAATGGGACTGCGGCGAGGGGTGGAGGCGAGTTGGGCGTCTGAAGCAGTTGGGGGCTATGTGGAGATGACGGAGTTGAGCTTAAGGGGGCTTCGGTGGTGATCGGGGGTGGCGGTGACAGAGTTGGTGGGGGGATCGGATCAGCAGCAGGGGCGGAGGAGGCGCCCGCCTTGGCGGCACGAGCCTCCTTCATCGCTTTCGCCAGCATCATCCTTTTGGAGGCATCCATCACCGATCCTACATCAAAATAGACCAAGCAGCAGACATCAAGGCCAAAGCAACTATACAAAATTACAAAGCGCATAGATGTGTGAGATGTAAGCGACATGGCACCATGGAAAACAGGGGGAAGAGGCTGTGGGAACAAACATCTGGTAGCAAGGTGTTCACAGCAAAAGGGATGAGGGAAGAGTCTCCTTACCAAAGTATGTTGTCAGGGCGTGAGCATTGTATTCGCTAGCAACAAGCTTCAATGTATCAAAAACGATTCCCAGCCCAGCCAAGGCTTTGCTTACCTCCCTGTCAGCAGGAGATAGCTCTTCTAGGGCTTTGGCCCTAAGCAGCTTAGGGCGCTCCGTCCAATAAATGGGAAAGCCGTCCAAGGCTGTGGGGTCGTGCTTGGCGCTGCACACTCTAAAGAATTTCCCCTTCCAGTTTTTGTAAGAGTTTTGGAAGAGGGAGAGGAGGATTCTTCCCGCGATCCCGGAAAAGCTTACCCAGAAGCTTTTCCCCTGCTTTTTCACTTCAAAGAAATGCAGGAAAACGTCTACGGAAGGAAGGATGCCCAGGTGCCCGCAAAGAATTTGAAAACCCCTTACGAATGCACAGCTGTTGGGATGGAGCTGGGCGGGGACGGTATTAATTTCGGTGAGGAGTTCTCTTTCAAAGGGGGTGAGTGGGAGACGCACTCCTACGCGTTTGAACACTGTCTGGTACATATAGAAGAAGGGTTTCCCCTTTCTAGGTCTGTCGTCCAAACAGACAGGTTCCCCAGGCCTGCCGGGACGGACGGATATGTGGGCGTCGTGAGTGCGGCGAAACGCGTTAAAGTTGTACAAATGGGGATCCCCACGATGAGCTTCCAGGTCCTGGAAGGTAGTCAGGCTGGTACACTCGTTCAGGAGCTCGTCGGGGGCCCATGGGTAGAAGGCTTTGTAGATGGACTTGGGGGTCTTGGGGGAGGAATCAGACTCCGCATTTGTGCGCGTCATGGTGTGAATAAATAGCTGGAGAAAGAAGAAGGAAAAAGGTTTTTAACAAAGTGATGCCAAGACAGAAAAAGGGGTGAACCCCAGGAAACACCACCCACGCGAGAAAACCCAGAAAGAAAGGGAAGGGAACAGAGAAGGAAGGAGAAGCGGAAGAACGCCGTAATACATAAGTGTCAACAGTCCCAAGCAGTTCAATAAATCATGCAATGCGACGAAAAGGAAGAGTCGTGGATACGCGAAAATCATACCTTTGCTGTCGAAGTGAGCAGAAAGTGCAGAGAAAGGGGGTTGAAGGCGATGAACAGTGCAGGGACGCAGAGGGAATGAATGTAACAGTGGGGTGAGCGCGGGGTTTGGAGGTAACTTGAACGTTACATTTGCAACCCAAGAGGTGCTAACTAGGAGCCGTGAGATCGCGCCACGTGTCAAAGGATCAATCGCCCAGGGGAAACGCAAGGGTCTCTAGAGGCTGGCCGTACGATGCGCCACGTGGCGCACGATCAAGGGTAGCCCCAAGAGGTGTTATTTCCCCCATTTAAGAGGATGTCCAATCAGTCATTAAAAGCGCACCTATGGTTCAGAGAGTGTCACGTCAATAATGCGAGAATTGTTGAGTCAGCAGGGAGTGACACGTCATCAGGGTGGCACGTGGACGGTGTGGGCGAGGCCTTAGTCTTTGCGCTGAAGACAAGTCTTCAGCTTAAGACTGGGGGACTTGTGTACCGTCCCGTATCCGGGCGTTGACTAAGTCAAGGTCAAAGTCAACACCAGGAGTTAAAGTCAACGCAAGGCGTTGCCTAGGTGGAGAGACGCCAAGTGTCAGCGTCGTCGAGAAGAGGCGTCGCCAAGACAAGGCGTCGCCTAGGTGAAGGCGTCGCCCAACCAGGTCGTCGCCAGATCAAACATTACTAAAGCAAGGCAATCACAGTGTGGTTCCCCGATGCCCATGGGTAGGAAAGACCATGGAGGGAGCGACGCCGTGGGAAGGCCTCAGGTCCCGATGATCCGGGAGAGTGATAGGGAGAAGAGAAAGGTGGCTTCAAGGCCATAGTAACAACACCAGTGTAGGGCAGCCTGACTCGTGAAGTACCCCTGCCGCCCCAGAGACGCCTTTGGGACAGATACGACTCAAGAGGAAGGTCACGCCCAGGGTAGCCAGGTGCAGGGTACAAGAGGAAGGCAGATACTGATGGCATTTTCATGTGTTCTTCTTGAATCAAAGTAGAAAATAAGGTGCGGAAGCAATGGGTGAGATGATCAAGACCCTCCTAGGAGTTGTGTTGGCCTTGTAGGTGCATGATGAGTATGGTGTTTGAGTGGTTCGGCCAGCTCAAGGGAGAAGGTGAAAGGATTGAAGTTTAGAGCCTAGATTTCTAGGAGAAGTAAAGCTTGTGCACAAAAATGGCAGCATAACCTTACTCAATTAAACTTGAAAATACAAGGTGTAGGCTCCTCCTTTTATAGGCTAAGGAGGACCATAATGCAACCCTAATGCTAGCCAAATGAAATGTAAATGTGAAGCACATGGGTGCACAAATGAGCACATGGGGAGGGGTGTGTCTAGTTTTTATGCTCACCCCCCCTCCATGGTGTTTCTAGAATGTTCACACAAATATGCTTTCTACACTACTCTAATTACTAAGCACCCCTAATGGGCCTTTATGTAACAATTACAAAGGTCTTCTCTTCCCAAAACCGTAGCTTTGACCCATGTGTATGTGAAGCTAGACGGTCTAGAAGGAATCCTCATCATGGCCTAGACGCTCCTTATGTAGCCGCTCCTCATCATGGCCTAGACGCTCCTCTTCATGGGCTAGACGCTCCTTTTTGAGTCTAGACGCTCCTCATCATAGGCTAGACCGTCTAGTCTTGGAGGCTTGGCTTTCATCGTGTGGTGAGCTTGGGCCCTCCTCCATCATCCCCTCCCTCTTGAAAAGGATTTGTCCTCAAATCCAAAGCTTTTTCTTCAACTAGGGGAATGGTTGTGGCTGGATGGTGTCCATCATCTCCTCCTTCGGGAAAAGATCTATCCTCAGATCTACAGACTTGATCTTGGATAGCAACCTTTTGCTTCGCCAAAGCTTGTCCTCCTGGATCAAACGTCCACCTATAGAAATAATCAAATAAGGCATAGGTGTTAGTTTGCAAATTAATTTTACTAGGTTGTGTGTGGTCTCTAATCATCTTATGTATTTTAAAAGGTTCATTTGTGGTTACTTTCTCTTTAGGCATAAATCCTATAGAAGATGGTAACAACTTAAAAGGAGAAAGATGATTGAACCCACACATAACTTTAAAAGTAGAAATATAAGTAGTTTTGTGAACTACTTTATGGTATGTTTGCTCACCTCTAGAGTTGTGTGTGCACTTCATGATTATTCTAGGCATAGTAGAAAGAGCTAGATTTTCAAATATATTTTGACCATGCGTTTGAGGATGATAAGAATTTAAAGTGTGCAATTTAGTTGCAAGTTTTCCAAAGGAAATCCTCAAATCATGGTTTGCGAAATTTGGAACTCTATTCAACACTATGCTTGAAGATAAACCATGAAGATGTATCACTTCTCTAGAGAAGAGTTTATCCGTAACCATGAAGATTGAATCACAACCTTTTGTTGTCCTAGGGAGTTTTAATAGGAAATTTATATCTTCCCAAGGATCATTTGCAAAAGGTGAAGGAGTATAGAGTTTATGAGACATTGCCTTGGACGTATTTTGAAAACAAGAATTGTACCTAAGGTAATGTCTTTGAACTTCTTTTCTCATGGGGGACAAAAGTTTTCCTTTTAAAAGCTCTAGAGTTTTATCAACTCTAATTTGTCCCATGAGTTCTCCTTCATGAAGACTTTTTCTCTTATGTGTAAGGATAGTCTCGTTGTGACAACCGTTGTTTATAAGGATTTGTACACTTTGCAATGGTTGTCTCAATAAGACATGACAAGTTTCTTTAGGCACTATTTCACATAAAAAATTGTTTTTGTAGATGCTTATAAAAAACTTGACATTCACTTGGTGATATCCTAGCACATATGAGAAATAATCTATTTCATTTTTATCTATGCAAGCTTCTTTTAAAGACTCTTCTTTTTCACTTAGGCTTGCAAGTGTTCCTTTACAAAAGGTAAGGCTTTGAGGTTGTTCAACAAGACACATATTTTCAAAGGTATTTTTAAATCTTTGGTCTTGTTGAATGACCTTGTGGGAAGGAACACTCTTCTCCCACGCCTTTTGTTCTTCAAGGGTCTTCTCATGCTTTTCTTTTTCTTCTTTTTCTTTAGCTTCCCTTTCGACTTCCCCTCTCTTCTTTTGTGTTTTTCTTGCAATCTATGCATGCTTCTATATTTTCTTTTCCATGGAAATGGGGTTGCTCTACCCTAACCCCTCTTGGGTTTTCTTGTTCTTTTCTATCTCTTCTATGTCTTCTAGGGGGTGCTTGATAATAATCATTTACTCTAATGCTCCCCTCCCCAAAAGAATCATGATCTTTAAAGATATATGCATGAGAAGGTAATTTTTTTAGAATGTGAGACTTCTCATCCTTTGCTTTAGTCAAAACATTAAGTTTAGTCTCACTCTCCAATTGTCTATATGCAATTGATTGCACAGTTTGTGAAACTTCTTTCAAAAGAGTTTTTAAAGATTTTAATTCACTTCCAATAGACTTTGTAGAATGAGAAGAAGAAGACATGGCTTAAGCTTTGTGTATATAGGTGTTTTTACTTTGAGAAAGTTTAGGAAAGTTAAAGAAGGTAGTTTTCCAGGTAAGGGAGGTGAGTCACAAAGGACTACTTAAATACCAAGCCTTTTCCTTGCCAAAAACTATCCTCCAATATCTTCACACAAGACTTTCTGTTAGTGAAACACTTAGAACACAAATAAGTTGAGAAATCAAATTTTTTTTTTTCAATGCAAGAAAACAATGTATGCTAACTAATTTAACAAAGCTAGTCGGTTTAACACAAAATAAGCATGCAAAGCGTTACTACTAAGCAAAAAGAAAGACAATCACCAACAATTAACAAAATTAAACATGCAAAACGTAGCTATGAAAGCAAAAGAAAAGCAATTACAAACAAGTAACAATTACTAATCAAGAATGCTATACTATTCGGCCCTAGGTGAGGCTTCTTGGACACTTTGAGCCCTTGAAGACACACTCACCGTCTAAACGTAATTAACAAGGTAATTAACAATAAACCAAGTTGCAAAGGAAATAAGAGAACTCCCTTTGTTGATCCTCCTTTTGGTTAGTGCACTTCTTTGTTGTCTTGATTGTTGATCTCCTAAGTGTTTGTAGTGTTTGTTTCAAGAAAGCTTGTTTCGGCTTTTGCTTTGTCTCCTCCTTAGAATGTTGGCTTTAATTCTCCAATTTCCAGCACCTATTCACAAGGGCTAAACCTTAAACCAAGTCAAATTCCATGCACATAAGCACCAAGGGAGAAATTAAATTCCAGCACCCAAAAAGAGAGGTCAAGGAACAAAAGCAAGAAACAAATTTAATTGAAAGAAAACAGTACCACCAAAAGGATTTATAATATGACAACTTAGAAAGAGATTCAAGAAATTAAAGCAAACAATTAAAGGTACTCAATAAAAGGTTGGCACACAAAAGAATTCCTAAAGAAAAGCACTAGATTAGATGACCAAATAAAAAAACAGCACCACTGGAAAATGTTGTGGGCCAGAAAACGTGTTTGTTCCCCGATTTATGCTGATCTGTATTTTTGGAATTGGGCTCTGAAATTTGTTATGCAAGATATTCAGGATCTTATCTAAAATCTGGCTTTGGATTCACTCAAAACGGATGCACCATTGTTTTTTAATAAATTTTGCAAAATTGGTGTTCGGTTATGCCAGCTGGAGCGCTTCAGATTTGTACTCTGATCTTAAAAGATTTATCATTTTTTTTCTGTTGCTTCTTTTGACCTAATTCTTTTTTTGTCTTTTCTATAACACTTTAAACTTGCATTTTCCAGAAAATCAGAATTTTCCTATGGGTGGAAATATTTCTCTGGGTTAAAACAGCCAAAACAGAGAAGGTGTAAACAGGGGAATCTGAAAACTGGAAACAAAAACAGCAAGATACAAAAGTTTAGACACAATGGAAATTTGTGAAATAGAATGTGTATGATCTAAACACAATATGAACTCAAACTAAAAAATTAAAAAGGCACCAAAGGAGCAAAGAACAGCAGATTCAAACAATTTAAAGAGACCCAAAATGCAAGAAACAATCAAGCCAATAATAGGACTACTAAGAATTGTTGACAAATATGGATTCACATGACTTGACACAACATTTATAGATTCAGAAAATAAAGACTCAAAGCATAAAATGAAGCAAAATTAAGAAAGCAATAAGGACTCAAATTCCTAAAAGAAAACAGCCACTCAATGGTGTAAGGAATCCTATCACAAGCTGCACAGAATTTGTTCAAGATCAATTGAACAATTGTGCTTCGGTTGGATTTTCCATAAGCACACCAAGAACAATTTAAAAAGTAAAAAACAGCAAGACAAGTATGGAATTTAAATGACAATATGAAATAAAAAAGAACTGAAAATTTAAAAGACCAAGCTACTCATCTTGAAGAACCAAAAGCTCATGATACCAAATGATGGCATTTTCATGTGTTCTTCTTGAATCAAAGTAGAAAATAAGGTGCGGAAGCAATGGGTGAGATGATCAAGACCCTCCTAGGAGTTGTGTTGGCCTTGTAGGTGCATGATGAGTATGGTGTTTGAGTGGTTCGGCCAGCTTAAGGGAGAAGGTGAAAGGATTGAAGTTTAGAGCCTAGATTTCTAGGAGAAGTAAAGCTTGTGCACAAAAATGGCAGCATAACCTTACTCAATTAAACTTGAAAATACAAGGTGTAGGCTCCTCCTTTTATAGGCTAAGGAGGACCATAATGCAACCCTAATGCTAGCCAAATGAAATGTAAATGTGAAGCACATGGGTGCACATGGCACATGGGTGCACAAATGAGCACATGGGGAGGGGTGTGTCTAGTTTTTATGCTCACCCCCCCTCCATGGTCTTTCTAGAATGTTCACACAAATATGCTTTCTACACTACTCTAATTACTAAGCACCCCTAATGGGCCTTTATGTAACAATTACAAAGGTCTTCTCTTCCCAAAACTGTAGCTTTGACCCATGTGTATGTGAAGCTAGACGGTCTAGAAGGAATCCTCATCATGGCCTAGACGCTCCTTATGTAGCCGCTCCTCATCATGGCCTAGACGCTCCTCTTCATGGGCTAGACGCTCCTTTTTGAGTCTAGACGCTCCTCATCATAGGCTAGACCGTCTAGTCTTGGAGGCTTGGCTTTCATCGTGTGGTGAGCTTGGGCCCTCCTCCATCAGATACGCTCTCAAAGTGAGTGACTAGATGATTGGGGGCATGAGTTGGCACCCAAAAAGTCACCCCTAGCGCAGTAGCACTCCCAGGCAGGAGGACTCACACGTAGAAACGTCCCCAAATGGGCAGAAACGCCCCCAGATGGGGTCATGGTGTCGTGAGGCCCTCCACGTGTACGACAGCCAGGTCAGAATAGAAACACCCTTTAGTCAGGTGTCAGGTAATTAAAGTCATTCAATACAGTTTCCGTTTCGAGCGTTCAGGTACTATAATGGCTCCCAAGCGTTTCAACGTCTTAAATGCGATACGTTTTCTAATTAGACGCTTTGATTGAGCGCGTTACGTTTGTGATTAAAAGCGCTTTAAATGCTTGGGTAGTTTAAATAGCGCGGAGAATGTTGGGAACGGGGTTGGACGTTTTGGCAAATTTTCCCAGAAGACACTCCAGTTGCTTGCTCGAAGTCGTGAGGCTACGCACAAGGGACTGGAATAGAGGTTGTTTGCCAGAGCGAGAATATACACACAATACACAGTTCTTTTTACCACCTTCAGAGTGCCACACACGGTGCACAGATACGGAGGTGCACAGTTTTGGTGTTTCTTGCTGGCTGACTTGAGCGTCGGAGTGCAAACGACCGCTAGGGCGCCCCCTTTGTCCTCTTTTTTGCAGGAATCCACAGGTAACCAGTGGGAAGGAGTCCCTAGCTGACGATTGAGGTCGCGCACGAAGACGTCCCAGTCAACTGGACGGAACAGTCCTCCTTAGCCTATAAAAGGAGGAGCCTACACCTTGTATTTTCAAGTTTATTGTGAGTAAAGTTATGCTGCCATTTTGTGCCAAGCTTTGCTTCTCCCTAGAACTCTAGGCTCTAAACTTCACATCCTTCACCTTTCCTTGGCCTGGCCGAACCTCCCTATGTTCATACCTATCATAAACCTTCAAGATCAACATCACTCTTAGGAGGATCTTGCACACACACCTCCATAGCTTCCGCACCATTTTCTTACATGATTCAAGAAGACCTTCATGAAAAATGGCATCATTTGGTATCATGAGCTTGGGTTCTTCAAGATGAGTTGCTTTTGGTCTTTTCATTTCTAGTTCTTCTTTATTTCATGTTGTTTATCTTATTTCCATAATTGTCTTGCTGTTTTTTGCATTTTAATTTGTTTTGGTGTGCTTTTTGGAAGATCCAACCGAAGCACTTTTGTTCAATTGATCTTGAACAATTTCTTGTGCAATTTGTGATAGGATTCCATACGCCTTTGATTCATAAAATTGATTTGTATATAACTGCTTCAACTAACTCATTTGCTTTATTTGATAATTCCCCTAGGTGGACGTTTGATCCGGGAGGGCAAGCATAGTTGAAGAAGCAAGAGGCTGCTATCCGAGATCAAATCTCTAGATCTGAGGATAGATCTTCTCAAGGAGAAGGAGATGTTGGACACCATCCAGCCACATCCATTCCCCTAGCCATGAAGAAGAAGAAGCAATGGATTTGAGGACAAATCCTTCTCAAGAGGGAGGGGATGATGGAAGAGGCCCAAGCACAAGCCCACATGCAAGCCCACCAAAGGGTAGATTTGGGCCAACCATAGAGTTATGGCCAAGAGGATCCAAGAAGACGTTCTTTTACATGTTCAAATGCCATAAACTCTAGTGTAGAGTAGACTTTAATTTCTTGTCAAAATTAGCATAGGAACTTTATTTGTAATTTTCTTAGAATTAATTTTGGAACCTAAAACACCAACCTAGGTAAACTTAGAGTTTCTAAAAAAACCTCTAAATTTACCAAGGCCGGTCTAGAAAGCCCATGGAGCTTGCCTCGTCTAAGGATCGACTTGCGCACCGCTTCAAACGTCCGTCCTTCTCCAAGATCCACCTCAAGAACCTGCAAAAGAACAGAGCGGCGCCCCTGCGGCCGATCGCACTCCAACGCCTAAGTCAGTGACCGAACCACCAAATACTGAGAGCAAGAACGCTCAAGAAATCTCGAGGAACCGTGCAATGTTCTCTCTCACAGCGTGCTCTAGAACTCGCAAGCGTAAAGAGTATAATATGAACGTGCGTACCTCGAAAGTTCGTTGAGAACTCTTATATACCTGGTCACTTTCTCTCTCCTGGCAGTTACAGACTTAGACACGTGGCTCGCATCCAACTGTACACGTGCCATCATCTGGAGCCTCCTTGACTTGGGCGCTGCTTCTACTCTCATTTTGCTAAGTTACTTATGCATGGTACTGCCCAGTGCATAGCTAACTTGGGAGCGCGATCTCTACTGGAAATGGCGAGTTAGGGTGCCTTCGTACACCTTCCCTGTGGTCTCGCCGGCCGCCTTCATAATCTGCACCACCTTCATCTCTGGCGATGTGCTTGCTCTGGCGATCTCCAATCACTAGGTCGCCTGAGTTTACATCTGGCGACTTCATCTTTAACCCGGTGATCGCCGATTCTGGTATGCTGGAGATCGGAACACGCCAACTTAATAACTGGCGACTTCACGAGCCCCCCGACTTCCTTCCCTTCTGCCAACCTGGCGCCTTGTCAACACGCCTATACTGTAGCTGGATGCCACGTCATCACTTCCGACTACCAGGGCGGTACACAAGCCCCCCAGTCTTAAGCGAAGACTTGTCCAGCGAAAAGACTAGAAGAGTCACGTCAACACCGGTCTACGTGGCACTGACGCAGAATTCCAAGCAGTTGTACCTTCTGCTTCTCTGACGCTCCACCAAACCCCTCGCCCATCACTCGACACGTGGCTTCATCAACGGTTACCTTCAGTTACCGTTTGCGCTTCCCAAACCCATTTCGAAAAAACTCTTAAACCCATTTTCACTCCACACTGTTCCATCACTTTTCTTCGTATTCACAAACGCTCCAACTTTCTCCTGCAAAAACTCTCAGCGCTCTCCAACATTCTGAATCACCATCATCCTTCATCGTCTTCCTGATCATCAAAAGGTACCTACTTTCCTTCTTCTGCTGGTTTTTCTTGCATTTTAACCGATTCGCATCATCCTGTAACTGTCTGGTGCATACGCTGTGGGTTGCTTTTTCCATTTCTCCTTCTACGTAACTTAGGGCTTCGTCAATCGTCGCAACGAACCTTCGTTCGTTCGCTTTTCACCCTTCTCCCACGATCGAGTCAGCCTCTGCGAACCCTGATCTTTTTTCCTTTTCTTCTTCCTTTGCAGCTTCGAGAATGACCCGCTCAAAGATCACCCCGAATCCTCCTCCTTCATCGCGACACCTCTCTTCTCAAGCACTCATCCCACCGCGAGCAAGCGGTGCTTCATCTTCCCAGGCTGAGAGGCCTGCACCTTCCCGCCCCAACCTGGCCCAGGCGACTCCACCTATCGCCGGAGGAGCCCCCGTTCCCCTGCCAGACTTCAAAAAACTCTACCCCTGGGCCAACTCGACCCTGTTGAGGGAAACGTCTTCCGTGAATACTGCTGGAGCAGTCTTGCAATTGACTAAGGGGGATGAGCCTCACCAAACATTTCATAAGGAGCACGATGAAAAGATGATAGTGCTACCTTGCCCCCCGATCTTCCCGTTTGTGCCGACGATAAGGTGAGCGCTGACGGGCCCTTCTGCTTCGTCTACACAACGCTATTCAATAAGGTGAAACTGAAGTTTCCCTTTACCCGTTTCGAGAGGGAACTCCTCACTGAGCTCAAAATCGCCGCCGCCCAGCTTCATCCCAACAGCTGGGCGTTTGTGCGAGCATTCCAAGTGATGTGCGACCATTTGGGGTTGCCCGCATCCGTAGACGTATTTTTGTTTCTCTTTGAAGCCAAGCACCCAGGAGACCGCCTGTGGGTTAGCTTGAATGGGATCACTGGGAGGTCGATCTTCTCCATCTTCCAGCAATCCTATAAAGACTGGAAAGGGAAGTTCGTCCAAGTGCGCCCTAACGACAAAGACGCCTCCCTACTCGACGGCTTCCCCTTGTACTGGGTGGACAAGGGGAAAAAAGAGTCCAAGAGCTGTTTCAGGAGACCCAGAAGTCCTGATAGCATGGGAGCGTTGGACAGAGATCTCTGCCTCTTTTGGAAAAGCGTGGCGGAGGCCAACATCACTTTCCTCACCACCACCCTGATCTGCTTCGAATTCTACGAGGACCAACTCGAAATTCGAATAGGTTAGAACATTTAAACTGTTGTTTTAGTACTGCTTCTGTTTAACTGTTTCTGAGCGTCTTGTGCGTTATGCGCAAGACTTTGGTTTTATTTAAGCCCACCGATCATCTGCTTTGCTGCATCCTGCCTTATGCACTTATTTTCTCTCTGAGTTAACCCATGCATTTTCGCTCTATGCAGATAACATGTTGGGCAAGGGTATGCTCGCTGAATTGAGGGCGCTCGCCCGAACCCACGGGTTGGCGACGGGCTCTCAAACAGTACCAAATTCGGTGGTAGAGATCGCCGCCGCACAGGGCCGATCGCCACCTAAGGGCCCAGCTCCCTCCGACGTCCAACCCGCCGCGCATCGCAAAAAGCTTGTCCTTAAAAGGCCTAAGAGGAAAGCTCCCCAGATAGTCCACGAGGAGGAGGAAGAAGATGACGAGGTCACCGAAGATGGCCTTGTTACAAAGAGGAAGAGGGTGGCACCTTCTTCACCACCTGCCCCACCCCCTCTTCCAATCTCAACACCGCCATCCACGCCTGCTCCACCTCCAACAATGCCATCTCCACCAGCTCCCGCTTCCCCAATCCAAGCCATTCCATTGGCAACTGCGCCACCCGCGGTCGAGGCCGCCGAAGACAATTTCTTGGAGGACCCCCCAAGCGCCTCCACGCCATATGTATCAGCTGGAGGGGGTCCTCCTTCTAACGCCTCAGCCGCAGATGTCGCTCCAATCGGGGATGAGGTTGCCCACACCTCTCCGATTCTGATCACCGAGTCCCCGACGTCGCCACCACGAGCAGAAGCACCCACTGAAGAACCAACTAAAGAAGGTGACGACGGAAACCAACAACAGGCCCCACCAGCGCCTCTCCAAGCAGCAAACCTCCCTCTTGAGGTCACGAGGATGTGGGAGCCTTTATCTGCTAAGCTGAAGACGATAGCATAAGATATTCCCGCCATCATAACTAGGGCGGTGCAGAGCTCCACCAGGAAGCTCCAGGACGACCTCTTCAACCTTAAAATAGAGAACAGCACCATGAAGGTTGAGCTGGAGAAGTTGTCCTTCAACTTGACACTCGCAGAGATTGAACACTCCCGAGTAGAAGACGCAATGAGCACCGAGCTCAAATTGGCGCGCAAGGAGGCCACTGATCTCCGCCATAAGGTGCAGCAACTGGCTCAAGAAAAAATTGAACTGGAGAGCAAGATTGTGCCTTATCGCGTCAAGGTGGCTGACCTGGAGGCTCTCATAAAAACTGACGCCGCCAAGGTGAAGAAATTGGAGCAAAGGTCAGCCGACCGAGAGACCCTCCTTGGAAAGGTGGAAAAGGCGAGGGATGACGCCATGGCTGAGCTCGCCGAAGCCAACAAGGAAAAAGGGGAGCTCGCTGCCGAATTGGGACAAGCGCAAGCAGAATCCAAGAAGGTCGCTGAAGACCTTCTCCAGGCTCAAGAAACCAATGAACAACTCAGGAAGCAAGTTGAAGAGCTGGAGCAGCAGAATAAAGAGCTGAAAGAACAAACTGAAGATCTCAAGAGACAGATTGAGGAACTTCAGAAGCAGATTGAAGAACTCAAGCTGAATTCTGCTCAAATTCTGGCTGCTGGATTCGAAGCTGCGCGGGAACAATTTGCCTGCTTGTTCCCCGACCTGGACCTCAGCATGGTGTCTCTTGATAACGAGGTAGTGGATGGAAAAGTGGTTCCCGCTGAAGACTAATCGATTCTCTCCATCTGCTACCTTCGTGCCTTTCCCTTGTATATAATTCTGTAATAAACTCGTATTTTCGTGTACATGTATTTTTGAGCTGATACTTTACTTAATGAAATTACTTTTGCATTTCTTCTTGTAACCTCTTCGTCTACCTTTAACTTTCCTTGCGTGATTTACTTCAAAGAAATAACTTAGTAATCTCGTAGGCACGATCTTGTACTTAGCCGTTTCGAACCATCTCAACTTCGAATAATAATCACATTTAACAACTCGTAAACTTAAGGCAATGAACCTTAGCGTAAAATGATACTTCAAGCAATGGACTTTAACTCAACCCCTGGCTTTATAACGTCGCTACACCCGATCTACTTCATCAAAACGGGTCTTTGACTTCTTGCCATTGCTTGAACGTTTCCTGGTCGCCAGAGACTCTTGGCAACACCAGCTTCTTCCTGCCTTCACAACTTGGCCATTGCTCTTTCATCTGGAGGTAGAGGCGCCTTTCGGATCCTTCTCTACCTCCTTGTGCTTCAGAGCAAGAGACCGGGTGGCTAGGCGTTCTCTTCGAACCTACCTTAGCCACCCTCAGAACTTCTTCCACCCTCTACACCATACCTGAACTCGTTCGAGACGAGAAGGATTTTATCTTGCCTGAACTCGCTCATAGGCGAGAAGGTCTTTAACTCGCCTGAACTCGCTCATAGGCGAGAAGGTCTTTTACTCGCCTGAACTCGCTCATAGGCGAGAAGGTCTTTAACTCGCCTGAACTCGCTCACAGGCGAGAAGGTCTTTAAATCGTGCCTCTACATTGCCCCAGGGGTTACACCTCCTCCCCCCCCAGAAACACTGAGGACTTTTCACTGGTGCCTCTACACTGCCCCAGGGGTTACATCTTCTCGCCCCCAGAAACACCGAGGACTTTTACTGGTGCCTCTACATTGCCCTAGGGGTTACATCTTCTCGCCCCCAGAAACACTGAGGACTTTTACTGGTGCCTCCACATTGCCCCAGGGGTTACATCTTCTCGCCCCCAGAAACACTGAGGACTTTTACTGGTGCCTCTACATTGCCCTAGGGGTTACATCTTCTCGCCCCCAGAAACACTGAGGACTTTTACTCTTTTTCGCCTGCACTCGCTCGACGGCGAGGAGGTCTTTAACCTGCCTCGGAACGCGCGCGGGCGTTGAGGTCTTTTAACTGGTGCCTCCGATCGCCGAAAGACGATGAGGACTTTAGCTTTAACTGGTGCCTCCAATCGCCGAAAGACGATGAGGACTTTAGCTTTAACTGGTGCCTCCAATCGCCGAAGGACGATGAGGGCTTAAAACTTTTTTAGAAAGCATGCAATATATCTTTACTTGCCTTAAATCACGTATAAGTGACAAGGTCTTTCTTCAAAACTTTTTGGAAAACAGCAAGCATGCAATCTGAAAACGCCTTATACTTCGAAAACTCTTCTTTTATTGGGTGGCCTCATTAAAAACCCTCCTTAGGGAAAAAAGAGTGCCCCCTTCAAACTGTTTTATCAGAGACATTGTAATATAACTTTTGTGTTTGTCTTTACTTACAAAGCTCTTAACTATAGTACAACTTCAGGTGCGTGGCGTTCCAGGTGCGAGGAATCGCCCCTCCTTCCAGCGTCTCTAAGCGGTAGGTGCCGTTCCTGAGCGCCTCGGTTATTCTGAACGGTCCCGTCCATTTAGGCGACAGCTTATTCTCCATCTCGTACTGGTGGGCTTTCCTCATCACCAGGTCGCCTTCTCTGAACTGCCTTGGCATCACCTTCGAGTTGTACCTTCGTTCAACCCTTCTCTTCACCGCCTCAGCTTTCAGTCTCGCCTCTTCCCTGACCTCATCCAGTAGATCCAGGTTCAGCCTTCTCTCTTCATTCGAGTCTTCCTCTACGAAGTTCTGGAATCTCGGCGAACTTTCCTGGATCTCCACTGGAATCATTGCATCACACCCATAGACCAAGCTGAACGGGGTCTCATGGGTTCCTGACTGTTCGGTGGTGTGGTACGCCCAGACTATACGGGGTACCTCCTCAGCCCAGCTTCCCTTGGCTTTCTCGAGCCTCCTCTTCAATCCTCTCAGCAACACCCGATTGGCTGACTCCACCTGGCCATTCGTCTGAGGGTGCTCGACGGATGCAAACACTTGTTGAATTCCCACCCCTTCGCAAAGCTTCTTCAACAGGTGACTTGCAAACTGAGTCCCATTGTCCGACACCAGGCGCTTGGGCACACCAAACCGGCACACAATGTTCTTCCACACGAAACCTTCGATCTTGTGTGCGGTGATCTGGGCCACTGGTTCTGCTTCGATCCACTTGGTGAAATACTCAATTGCCACCACCAAGTACTTCATCTGCCTGATCGCCAGCGGGAAAGGTCCCAGGATGTCGATTCCCCACGTATGAAACGACCAAGGGCTGTAAATCGACTTCAACTCCTCGGGAGGCGCCTTGTGCCAATCGGCGTGCTGTTGGCACTGTTTGCAACACCGCGCATACTTCTTGCAGTCTTCTCTCATCGTTGGCCAGTAGTAGCCTGCACGGAGAGTCCTTGCGGCCAGAGCTCGACCCCCGACGTGGCTTCCGCATATACCTTCGTGGAGCTCCGCCATGATTCTCGTGCACTTCTCGCCATGTATACATTCCAGGAGCGGGTGAGCGAACCCAAACCTGTACAGATCGCCATCAATCAGGGTGAACTTGCTAGAATTCTTCTTTACCTTCCTAGCCTCAGTCGGATCCAGTGGGAGAAGGCCATCTGCCAGGCACCGCTTGTACTGTGTTATCCAAGTGTCTGGCTCATGGGTAGCGCAGACCTGCATCACGTTCACCTTCTCTCCCCGACATGCTCTAATTCTCGGCGATCTCAGAGTTTCTTGCGTCAGGGACTTATGGCTTCTCGCTTCTTTCTCCGTCGACTTGCTTATCTGAAGGACCAGGTGATCTGCCACAAATGCTCTCGGCGTCTTCAGAGTTTCTTGAATCACCGTCCTCTGCCTACCCCCTTGCCTGAACTGGCGAGCTTAGTTAGCAAGTCAGCTCGGGCATTCTGCTCTCTGGGCACATGCACTACTTCAAAGGAGGCAAAGGAACTCTTCAACTCCTGCACATATTCCAGATAGGCCGCCATTTGTGGATCTTTAGCCTAGAACTCGCCTGTTACTTGCCCTGTGACTAGCAGCGAGTCACTCTTAGCCATCAGCACCCTAGCTCCCATCTCCTTGGCCAGCAAAATTCCGGCGATCAGTGCCTCATACTCTGCTTGATTGTTACTGGCTTTGAAGGCAAATCTCAAAGATTGGTCGATCAGCACGCCATTGGGCCCTTCTAAATTGACTCCAGCACCGCTACCCTGCTGGTTCGACGATCCATCCACCGAGAGTACCCAACGGAAGCCGTCCCCCTCAACTCGTGTCGCCTCAGACGAGAGCTCGACCACGAAATCGGCAAAGATTTGCCCCTTGATCGGGCCTCGGGGCTCGTACTTGATGTCAAACTCTGACAGCTCCACTGCCCATTTCACCATCCTTCCCGCAACGTCGGGTTTCTTCAAAACTTTCTGGATGGGCAGGTCAGTCATCACCAATATGGTGAAGCTATGGAAATAGTGGCGCAACCTCCTCGTCGAAAACACCACAGCCAGCGCAGCTTTCTCCAGGGCCTGATATCTCGTTTCGGGGCCTTGCAACACCTTACTAACAAAATAAATAGGCTTCTGTGCCTGATCTTGGTCTTGGGCGAGCACCGCACTCACCGCCCTCTCAGTTACAACAAAATACAACCTGAGAGGGATCCCCACCAGCGGTTTCCACAAAACCGGCGGGCTCGCCAGATACTCCTTCAGCTTGACGAAGGCTTCCTCGCACTCCTTCGTCCAGGCAAACTTGTTATTGCGCCTCAAGCATTGAAAATAGGGATGTCCCTTCTCTCCGCTAGCTGACACGAAGCGAGACAGGGCTGCCATCCGACCTGTTAGCTGTTGAACCTCCTTCACCGTAGCTGGGCTCCCCATCGCCAAGATGGCGGCACACTTATCAGGGTTGGCCTCTATGCCTCTTTCAGTCAAGAGGAAACCCAAAAACTTCCCAGCTTCCATGCCGAAGATGCATTTCTCTGGATTCAGCTTCAATCTGAACTTGGCGATCGTTGTGAACAATTCCTCCAAGTCGGCAACGTGCTTGCTCTTTTCCGGCGAGGTCACGACCATGTCATCGACGTACGCTTGCACGTTCCTTCCCAGCATCGGTGCAAGTACTCGATCCATCAGCCTCTGGTACGTGGCCCTCGCGTTCTTCAGCCCAAACGGCATCACCTTATAGCAATAGCACGATCTCTCCGTCATGAAGGCTGTCTTCTCTTCATCCATGGGATGCATCTTGATCTGATTATACCCCGATAAGGCATCCAGGAAACTCAGCAACTTACACCCTGCAGCACTGTCCACCAGGGCGTCTATACTTGGTAAAGGATACGAATCCTTTGGGCAAGCTTTGTTCAGGTCAGTGAAATCGACGCACATGCGCCATTTCCCATTACTCTTCTTCACCAGCACGACATTTGCCAGCCATTCAGGGTACTGAACCTCCCTAATGTGGCCTGCAGCGAGGAGCTTCTGTGTTTCATCTCTAATCGCCTGCCTCCTCTCCTCGTTGAACTTTCTTCTTCTTTGTCGCACTGGTCTCACCAAGTTGTCCATCGCCAGATGATGGCACAAAAAGTCGGGATCAATCCCGGGCATGTCCGAAGCGGACCATGCAAACGCGTCCAGATGCCGCTGAATCACCTTGGCGATCTGGTCCTGGAGCTCAACCTCCAGAGATCTTCCCAGCTTGAAGATCTTTCCCCCGATCTCTTTCTCGAGCCACTGCTCGACAGGTTTTGGCCTGGATTCTCTGGCGATCACCGCCCTGGCGATTCCCTGCTCTCTCGCTTCCTCAGGGCGATTCCGCGCCTCTTCCTCCTCCAGACCAGCGTTCCCCTCCCCCAGCTCAGCGTCCACCATCTCCACGTCCCTTCCGGCGGTCTCTTCTGTTACCGTCGATCTGGGCTTCACACCGGGAGGTGGGGTGGTCGTTACATAACTCACTGATCTCTTGTTTTTCAGGCTATTCTCATAGCACTTTTTTGCTTCTTTCTGATCAGACTTGATCATGATCACCACCCCCTCCATAGACGGCAACTTCACCTTCATGTGCCGAGTCGACGGTATAGCGCCTATCCTGTTAAGCGTGGGCCTTCCCAACAGGATGTTGTATGCTGAAGGAGCGTTTACAATGAGGTACTTGATTTTCTCCGTCCTCGAATCAGCCTCATCTGTAAACGTGGTTCTCAACTTAATGTACCCCCTGACCTCCACCTGGTCACCCGCGAACCCATACAGGCACCCTCCATAGGGCCTTAGCTGGTCAAGGGGCAACTCCAGCTGCATGAAAGTCGGCCAGAACATCACGTCTGCCGAGCTTCCCTGGTCCACCAGAACTCTGTGGACCTTCCTTCCCGCCGTAATCAACGAAATGACTATGGGATCGTTGTCATGGGGCACAACGTCCCGAAGATCCTGCTTGGTGAACGTAATGTCCACCTCCGGCGAGTGATCTTCAAACATATCCACTGTCATCACCGACCGCGCGTACTTCTTCCTCTGCGATGCGGTGCATCCACCACCTGAGAAGCCTCCTGCAATGGTGTGGATTTCCCCGTGGATAGGCATCTCGTGTTGCTGGGCTTCTCCACCTACTGGCTGGGAACTCGACGCTCCCCCCGTCCTCCTGTCCAGCAGATAGTCATTTAGGAACCCGCTCTTAACCAGATCATCGAGCTGATACCCTAAGGACAAACACGAGTCCAAAGTGTGGCCAAAGCCCTGGTGAAACTCACACCAGGCGTCTGGCTTTGGTCCCAGCACCTTGTCGCCCACCTTCTTCGGCGCTTTCAACCTAGCAGATATATTGGGAATGGCGATCAGGTCCGCCAATCCCATAAGAAACTTGTGCTTAGGCGGGCGATTGTATTCCCGGCGTGTTGGTTGCTGGCGTCCCTGGCCCCTCCCCTTGTTCCTCCTATCATAAGGATGGCGAGTCCTCTGGTCCTTCCTGGCCGCCGCCGCTATCTCCAGCACCCTTTGCGGCTGGATCCTGGTCTGGGCGCGTGGCCTAGCGGGAGCCATGCTCCCTCTCTTCTCGGCGACCTCACTCTCGTTGGTGATGTGAGCCACCGCAAGTCGCCTGACCTCAGCAAACGTTGCAGGGTGAGCCCTGATCAAGGCCTCGCAGAATGGTCCTGGCAGCACGCCCTTCTTGAATGCATAGACCAGCATTTCTTCATCTTTAGCCGGCGATCTGACCATCTGCGCTCCAAAGCGATTCAGGTAGTCTCTGAGGGACTCCCCCTGGTACTGCCTTATATCAAACAAATCATAAGACACCCTGGGCGGTGCCTTGCTCACGATGTACTGCTCGACGAAAACCTTCGAGAACTGCTGAAAATTGGTTATGTGACCGTTAGGTAGGCTCACAAACCACTCTAACGCCGTTCCCTGGAGCGTGCTCACGAACATCTTGCAATACACGGCGTCTGACCCTCCCGACAGCATCATCTGCGTATGGAACGTGGTTAGATGAGCCTCTGGATCCTCTACGCCGGTAAAGACAGCCTTGACAGGGACCACGCTCGTAGGAATAGGCGTGTCAGTAATCGCCTGAGCGAAAGGCATAGGAAAAACACGAGGTGGCGACGACGGCGCGACCTCTTCAGCAATAGGACGCCCTTGCTGCTCCTGAAGAGCTTGACGCAGCTCCTCAGTCACCTTGGTAAGCTCATCATTCCTGGCCCGAGAGGCGGCCAGGTCCTCATGCATTCGCGCCTGCTCTATGCGCGAGGCTTCCACAGTCGCCTGCAACGAGCGCATAATATCTACCATCTGTGCCATGGTCATGGCGGCGTCGCCTTCAGCAGCGACAGGCGCCACGGAGCTTGAACGATTGCTTCTCATTTTTCTCATGAACTTAGCGAATCACAGAATGCAGCGAACAACACTTACTTCAGCTACGATCGATTCAGCGATCAATCGGAAGGAACTGTGCGAAACTCCGCAAGAAAACTCAAGAACACCGCAAACCTTCAAAGAAACTTGCGACTCCACCAGAAACCACCGCTTCGAAGAGCTCAAACTCCACCGAACAAACCTCGCGTAAACAGCAGAAAACCTCACTTCACCGAACAAAACCTCAAACGAACGGTGGAAAACGTGAGAAACACTGAACAAAAGCTAGATGAACAGCGAACAACGGTTGCACCAGCACACAACCACACAGAAAGCTACGAAAACCTCCAAGACTCTCGCTGCGGATGGGAACAAGTTTTACACGGCCCCACGGTGGGCGCCTGATGATCCTGCCTGTTGACCAGAACGTAGGAGCTTGCCTCGTCTAAGGATCGACTTGCGCACCGCTTCAAACGTCCGTCCTTCTCCGAGATCCACCTCAAGAACCTACAAAAGAACAGAGCGGCGCCCCTGCGGCCGATCGCACTCCAACGCCCAAGTCAGTGACCGAACCACTAAATACTGAGAGCAAGAACGCTCAAGAAATCTCGAGGAACCGTGCAATGTTCTCTCTCACAGCGTGCTCTAGAACTCGCAAGCGTAAAGAGTATAATATGAACGTGCGTACCTCGAAAGTTCGTTGAGAACTCTTATATACCTGGTCACTTTCTCTCTCCTGGCAGTTACAGACTTAGACACGTGGCTCGCATCCAACTGTACACGTGCCATCATCTGGAGCCTCCTTGACTTGGGCGCTGCTTCTACTCTCATTTTGCTAAGTTACTTATGCATGGTACTGCCCAGTGCATAGCTAACTTGGGAGCGCGATCTCTACTGGAAATGGCGAGTTAGGGTGCCTTCGTACACCTTCCCTGTGGTCTCGCCGGCCGCCTTCATAATTTGCACCACCTTCATCTCTGGCGATGTGCTTGCTCTGGCGATCTCCAATCACTAGGTCGCCTGAGTTTACATCTGGCGACTTCATCTTTAACCCGGTGATCGCCGATTCTGGTATGCTGGAGATCGGAACACGCCAACTTAATAACTGGCGACTTCACGAGCCCCCCGACTTCCTTCCCTTCTGCCAACCTGGCGCCTTGTCAACACGCCTATACTGTAGCTGGATGCCACGTCATCACTTCCGACTACCAAGGCGGTACAACCAACCTAGGTAAACTTAGAGTTTCTAAAAAAACCTCTAAATTTACCAAGGCCGGTCTAGAAAGCCCATGGAGGTGGTGAACATAAAAACTAGACACACCCCTCCCCATGTGCTCATTTGTGCACCCATGTGCCATGTGCACCTATGTGCCATGTGCACCCATGTGCTTCACATTTACATTTCATTTGGCTAGCATTAGGGTTGCATTATGGTCCTCCTTAGCCTATAAAAGGAGGAGCCTACACCTTGTATTTTCAAGTTTATTGTGAGTAAAGTTATGCTGCCATTTTGTGCCAAGCTTTGCTTCTCCCTAGAACTCTAGGCTCTAAACTTCACATCCTTCACCTTTCCTTGGGCTGGCCGAACCTCCCTATGTTCATACCTATCATGCACCGTCAAGATCAACATCACTCTTAGGAGGATCTTGCACACACACCTCCATAGCTTCCGCACCATTTTCTTACATGATTCAAGAAGGCCTTCATGAAAAATGCCATCATAAGATATCTGTACCGTCCTGGGGCGTTGACCAAAAGTCAAAGTCAAAGTCAACACATGGTAGGACCGCTCGAGGGCCCCAAAGAAGGGAAGAAAGGTCAACAGGTTGACCGCTTGGGGCATCGCCCAAGAAAGGCGTCGCCTCACAAAGGCATCGCCTAAGAAAGGTGTCGCCTCGCAAAGGCGTCGCCCCAGAGAGGCACCGCCAGGCTAAGGCGTCGCCAGCTTAAGGCGTCACCAAGTTAAGAAATAGTCAAAGTTAAGACATCGACGGTGTGACCCCCCGATACCCATGGGCAGGAAAGACCATGGAGGGGGTAATACCGTGAGGAAGTCTCGGGCCCCGGAGGCTTAGAACAACAATGAAGAGAAGAGAAAGGTGGCTTCAAAGCCATAAGTTCTAGTACCAGTAAGGAGTAACCTGACTTGTGAAGTACCCGCGCCACCGCTAGGGAACCTTGGGACAGATACGACCCATGAGGAGGCCACGCCCAGAAGAGAACCACGTGCATGGTGCAAGAGAAAGGTAGATATTCTCCCAAGGAGAGTGACTAGAGGCTGGGGCGCATGAGTTGACACCCAGGAAGTCACCCACGCGCCAGAAGCACTTCGAGGAAAGAGGGCTCACACAATGGAATAACCCTAAGTTGGGTTGCGACGCTGAGGGACCATCAACGCAGAATAACGATCAAGTCAGAAGAGCATGTGGCAATAAGCACGTGCTCATTAAATGTTTCAATGAAATTTTGCCAAGGTACGCGCTAATTCAGTTAAGATTCGAACGTTCCAAGGAATATTTTTATACGCTTTCAATGCGCTTTAACGCGTTTTAAACACAAGAGATGGATAAAAAGGGACCTTGAGGCATTTGAAGGGGGATCCGAGTTTTGACCTAATTCTCATAGCATTACACAGAGCATAAACCCTAGTTGTTCTGCTGCATACCCACTGTGTGCACTAGACGATTAGGGCAACCCAGTTTCAGTCATTCAGTATAGTTTTCGACCACCTTCAGAGGGTGTGTCACCTTTTGATGTTTCTCGCTAGCTGACTTGATCGTCGGAGTGCAAACGGTCGTGAGGGCACCCCTTTGTTCACTTCTTTTCAGGTATTCACAGATGGAGCAGAACAAAGGTGCTATGGCTCGTGAGGACAAGCCATGCACGAAGACGACCCTGGTCAACCGGCCGGAACAATATCAATTCCCCAAGTATGGAAAGGCCATGGGCTGTATATGGATCTCAGTTCCTCTGGCGGCGCCTTGTGCCAGTCAGCGTGCATCTGACACTGCTTGCAATGCTGGGTGTATCGCACGCAATCCTCTCTTACTGTTGGCCAGTGCGCGTATTACCTTAGATGCCAAGGATCTTCCTCCCACGTGGCTCCCCCAAATACCTTCGTGGAGCTCAGCCATTATCCTAGTCCATTCGTCGCCGCTTACGCATGTCAAGATGGGGTGCGTAAACCTGTGTCTGAATAATATCCCATCTACTAAGGTGTATCTTGTAGCGTTCCTCTTAATCTTCTTGCCCTCTTCCGGCTCCGCTAGGAGGATTCCGTCCGCTAGGTATCGCCTGTAAGAGGTCATCCATGTGTCGCCTTCCTCTAAAGCACATACATGTGCACCTTTTTCTTCTTCTGGCGAGGTCGCATAAGTACTGATGTAGGGTTCCCTTGCCGTATCCTGGCTCAAAGAGCGATGACTCCTTGGTTTTCCTCTTGTTGTACTAATGTGAAGAACGTCCACCCTGTTGTCTGCAACAAACTTTCGCGGCGTTTTGAGGGTCTCTTGGATTACAGTCCTCTGCCTTCCCGCCTTGCCTGAGCTGGCCAGCTTGGCGAGCAGGTCAGCTCTGACATTCTACTCCCTGGGGACATGCACCATCTCAAACGCAGCGAAGGCTCTTTTCAATACTTCGACATACCTTAAGTACGTAGCCATCTGTGGATCCTTTGCCTGGTACTCCCCTGTTACTTGTCCTGTGACCAACTAGGAGTCACTCTTTGCCAGGAGGCTCTGCGCACCCATTTCTTTAGCCAAAAGCATCCCAGCGATCAATGCTTCGTACTCCGCCTGGTTGTTGCTTGCCTTGAAGGCGAAGCGTAAAGCTTGCTCGATCAACACTCCGTTAGGCCCCTCCAAGATTATTCCAGCGCTACTCCCTTGATGGTTGGAGGATCCGTCCACTAAGAGCATCCACTATGACCCTAGCTCCACCTCTTGAGGGTCTCCCCCTGGTGAAAGTTCTGCCACGAAGTCAGCGTAGACTTGCCCTTTGATGGACCCCCTGGGTTCATACTGGATATCGAATTCCGATAGCTCTACCGCCCAACGAACCATCCTCCCTGCTACATCTAGCTTTTGAAGTACCTTCTGGATGGGGAGGTTTGTCATCATCACCACCGTGAAGCTGTGGAAATAGTGGCGAAGCCTTCGTGCTGAGAATACTACCGCTAGCGTCGCCTTCTCTAGTGACTGGTACCTCAATTCTAGGCCTTGCAAGGCCTTGCTCACGAAGTAGATGGGCTTCTGCACTTGGTCTTGTTCCTGGACCAGCACAAAACTAATGCCCCACTCAGTTACCACAAAGTATAAGCGGAGGGGGGGGACGCCTACTTGTGGCTTGCAAAGCACAGGTGGCGTCGCCAAGTACTCCTTCAACTTGAGAAACGCTGCTTCACACTCACCTGTCCATGCGAAACGGCTATTCCTTTTGAGGCATTGGAAGTAAGGGTGGCCCTTCTCTCCTCCAACAGATACGAATCTCGATAATGCTGCCATTCGCCCCGTCAGTTGTTGGACTTCTTTTACTGAGGTTGGGCTCCTCATGGCGATGATGGCTACACACTTGTCAGGGTTCGCCACTATCCCCCTCTCTGTGAGCATGAAACCTAAGAACTTTCCCGCCTCCACGCCAAAAAACGCACTTTTCTGGGTTTAACTTGAGGTGATACTTCGATATGGTAGCAAATAGCTCTTCCAGATCAGCTGCATGTTTCCCTCTTTCGTGCGAAGTTACCACCATGTCATCTATGTAGGCCTGCACGTTCCTTCTTAGCATGGGTGCAAGGACCTTGTCCATCAGCCTCTGGTAGGTGGCGCCTGCATTTTTCAAACCAAACGGCATCACCTTATAACAGTAGCTGCACATTTCTGTCATGAACGTCGTTTTGCTCTCGTCCCTGGGATGCATCCTGATCTAATTGTAACCTGAGAATGCATCTAAGAAACTCAGCATCTTGCAACCCGAGGCGCTATCCACTAATGCGTCGATGTTGGGTAGTGGGTACGAATCTTTAGGGCATGCCTTGTTCAGATCTGTGAAATCAACGCACATCCTCCACTTCCCATTCGCCTTCTTCACTAGAACTACATTGGCTAACCACTCGGGGTATTGTATCTCCCAGATGTGTCCAGCGCTGAGCAGCTTTTGTGTTTCTTCCTTCACGACGAGACATCGCTCTTCGTTGAACTTCCTCCTTCTTTGTCTCACAGGGCGAACCTTGGCGTCCACGGTAAGACGGTGCCACAAAAAATCTGGGTCAATGCCTAGCATGTCTGCCGCAGTCGACGCGAATGCATCTAGGTGCCGCGAGATCACCGCAGCTATCTGTTCTCGTTCCTCCTGACTCAGGAAACGTCCTAATTTGAACACCTTTCCCCCTATTAGTCTTTCCAGCACATTGTCTAACGGTTGGGGTTCCTCACTCTGCGCGTTCTCTAAGCGAGACTCCTTCATGGAGTCCTCTTCCATAGGCGTCGCCCCAAAGGATGCGTCGGGCATCGCCTCCTTTGGCTCTTCTTCTGCGGGCGAGGCCTCTCCGCATACTCCTTCCATCGGCGAGGCATCGCCGTATCTTCCTTCTGTACGTGCATCTTCTATAGGCATCGCCCCTACTGGTGCAGCTTCGACGGGCGTGGACTTCGCTGGCGTCGCCTCTTCCAACAGCTCTAACTCCATTTGCGAATCTGAAACGAGTGGCCGCTCAATTACCATGACCACGCCTCTCTTTGTCTTCAGGCTATTTTCATAGCACTTACGGGCCTCTTCTTGATCTGACTTGATCACAATCACCTTGCCGCCAAGATCTAGTAGCTTCATCTTCATGAGGCGTGTGGAGGACACCGCCCTTAATATGTTTAAGGCAGGTCTGCCTAACAAAATGTTGTAAGCTGAGTTGGCGTTTACCACCAAGTATCGGATGCTCTCGGTGCGTGATGCCGCTCCATCAGTGAACGTCGTCCTCAGCTCCAGGTAGCCACGTACCTCTACTCGGTTATCTGCAAACCTGATGGATGAGGGCCAAGCACATCCCACCATGGAAGCCAATACCCAAAGCTAGACCGTGATGAGCGTCTAGACTCAAGGAAGGAGCGTCTAGGACGTGAAGAGGGGAGGCTACACATGGAGCGTCTAGGAGGAGACCTAGACCGTCTAGGCCCTATTACAAGGTCAATGGCTAAGCACATTCACGCCCAATTGAATGAAGCCACGGATGGAAGAGAGAAAGCCTTGTACATGTTACATGGAGGCCCATTAGGGGTGCTTAGTAATTAGAGTAGTGTAGAAAGCATAATTGAGTGAACATTCTAGAATCTCTCTTGCTTGGCCGGTCATGAGCACATGTGCCATGTGCTTTGTGATTTGCATTTCATTTGGCTTTCATTTCATTAGACATTAGCTTAGCTTTTACGGCCCTATAGCTTATAAATAGGGAGGCCATCTCTTGTATTTTCCAAGTTTATTGTGAGTAAAGTTATGCTGCCATTTTATGCCAAGCTTTGCTTCTCCCTAGAATTCTAGGTTCTAAACTTCACATCCTTCACCTTTCCTTGGGCTGGCCGAACCTTCCAATGTTCATACACATCATGCACCTTCAAGATCAACATCACTCTTAGGAGGATCTTGCACACACACACCCATGACTTCCGCACCTTCTCTTACATGATTCAAGAAGAACTTCATGAATTTGCCATCATTTGGTATCATGAGCTTAGGTTCTTCAAGATGAGTTGTTCTTGGTCTTTTCATTTTTATTTCTTCTTTATTTCATGTTGTTCATCTTATTTCCATAATTGTCTTACTGTTTTTTTTACATTTTAATTTGTTTTGGTGTGCTATTTGGAAGATCCAACCGGTGCACTTTGTTCGATTGATCTTGAACAATTCTTGTCCAAATTGTGATATGATTCCATACACCTTTGAGTTGCTGTTTTCTTTTAGGTTTTTGAGTCTTTATTGCACTTTTAATTTGGTTCATATTATGCTCTTTGAGTCTTTAATTTCTGAATCCATATATGTTTTGTCAAGTCATGTTAATCCACAATGTCATCAATTCATAGTAGTCCTTTGATTGGCTTGATTGTTTCTTGATTTTGGGTATATGCTTTTGCTTTGAATCTGCTGTTCATTTGATCTTTTGGTGCCTTTTTAATTTTAGTTTCAGTTCCTATTTGTGTTTAGATCTTACACAAATTCCTTTTCTCAATTCCATTGTGTTTAAATTTTGGTATCTTGCTGTTTTTTCCAGTTTTTCCAGCATCCCCTGTTTCACTCTCTCTGTGCTGGCTGTTTTGTTCCAGAAAAATATTTTCACTCATAGGAAAATTTTGATTCTCTGGAATATGCAAGTTTGAAGTGTTATAGAAAGGACAAAAAAAGAATTAGTTCAAAAGAATCAACAGAAAAAAAACGATAAATCTTTTAAAATCAGTGTGCAAATCTGAGGTGCTACAGCTGGCGTAACTGAACACCAAAATTGCAAAATTTATTAAAAAAAATGGTGCATGCGTTTTGAGTGATTCCAAAGCCAGATTTTAGCTAAGATCTTGAATATCTTGCATATCAAATTTCAGAATCATATCTTAAAAACACAGCTCAGCATGAATTTGGGAAAAACACGTTTCTGGCCACAACATTTTCCAGTGGTGCTGTTTTTTATTTTGTAATCTAATTCTAGTGCCATTCTTAGGAATTCTTTTGTGTGCCTACCTTTAATTGAGTACCTATTATTTGCTTGCTTAATATTTCTTGGACCTCTTTCTAGTTGTCATAATCTAACTCCTTTTGGTGGTACTGTTTTATTCAATTAAATTGTTTCTTGCTTTTGTTCCTTGACCTCTAATTTAGTGCTGGAATTTATTCTCCTTTGGTGCTTAATTGAATGGAAACTTGACTTGGGTAAGGTCTAGTCTTTTGATAGGTGCTGGAATTGGAAAATTAAGACCTTCTTTCTAAGGGGAAACAAAGCGAAGGCAGAATCAAGCTTTCTTGAAAAAAAAAACACCACAAACACTTGGAGGGCCAACAAGCAAAGACAACAAGGAAATGCATTTAGCAAAAAGAGGATCAACAAAGGGAGTTTTTTTTCATTTCCTTGCAACTTAATTTGTGTTAATTACCTCTTAAATTACGTTATTAGACGGTGAGTGTGTCTTCAAGGGCTCCAAGTGTCCAAGAAGCCTCACCTAGGGCCGACTAGTATAGAACTCTTTAATTAGCAATTGTTAATTGTTTTAGTTGTTTCTATATTGATTAATTAGTAACGCTTTGTATGTGTGGTTGTTTTAAGCTTTGTTAAAACCGTCTAGCTTTGTTAATTAGTTAGCATACATTGTTTTCTTGCATTTGTTTTCTCAACTTAATTGTGATCTATGTGATTTACTAAGAGAAAGCTTTGTGTAAAGACATTGAGGGATAGTTTTTGGCTAAGGCAAAGGCTTCGTACTTAAGTAGTCCTCTGTGACTCACCTCCCTTACCTGGAAAACTACCTTCTTTGACTTTCCTAAATTTTCTCAAGGTAAAACACTTGTATACACAAAGTTTTAGTCTATTGAAAGTGAAGTAAAATCTATTAAAACTCTTTTGAAAGAAGTTTCACAAGCGGTGCAATTAATTTCTTTTAGACAATTGGAGAGTGAGAATAAGATTAATGAATTGGCTAAAGCCCAAGAAGAGAAATCACAAAAATAAAAAAAAACTCATACTCATGCATCTAGGAGTAATGAGTCTCTAGGGGAGGGGAGCCTTAGAATTAATGACTATTACCAACCACCCCCTAGAAGAAATAGGCAAAGGGAGCAAGAGGGGCCAAGGGAAACTAGAGTAGACCTACCTCACTTTCATGGTAAGGAAAACATAGAAATCTACCTAGATTGGGAGATGAAGGTAGAACAACTCTTTGCTTGCCATAGGGTGAGTGAAGAACGTAAGGTACCCCTAGCCACCCTTAGCTTCCAAGGGAATGCCATGTATTGGTGGACCTCTCTCGAAAGAGAAAGGCGTCTTCATAGGGAACCTCCCATTATGATGGCATTTTCATGTGTTCTTCTTGAATCAAAGTAGAAAATAAGGTGCGGAAGCAATGGGTGAGATGATCAAGACCCTCCTAGGAGTTGTGTTGGCCTTGTAGGTGCATGATGAGTATGGTGTTTGAGTGGTTCGGCCAGCTCAAGGGAGAAGGTGAAAGGATTGAAGTTTAGAGCCTAGATTTCTAGGAGAAGTAAAGCTTGTGCACAAAAATGGCAGCATAACCTTACTCAATTAAACTTTAAAATACAAGGTGTAGGCTCCTCCTTTTATAGGCTAAGGAGGACCATAATGCAACCCTAATGCTAGCCAAATGAAATGTAAATGTGAAGCACATGGGTGCACAAATGAGCACATGGGGAGGGGTGTGTCTAGTTTTTATGCTCACCCCCCCCCTCCATGGTCTTTCTAGAATGTTCACACAAATATGCTTTCTACACTACTCTAATTACTAAGCATCCCTAATGGGCCTTTATGTAACAATTACAAAGGTCTTCTCTTCCCAAAACCGTAGCTTTGACCCATGTGTATGTGAAGCTAGACGGTCTAGAAGGAATCCTCATCATGGCCTAGACGCTCCTTATGTAGCTGCTCCTCATCATGGCCTAGACGCTCCTCTTCATGGGCTAGACGCTCCTTTTTGAGTCTAGACGCTCCTCATCATAGGCTAGACCGTCTAGTCTTGGAGGCTTGGCTTTCATCGTGTGGTGAGCTTGGGCCCTCCTCCATCATCCCCTCCCTCTTGAAAAGGATTTGTCCTCAAATCCAAAGCTTTTTCTTCAACTAGGAGGATGGTTGTGGCTGGATGGTGTCCATCATCTCCTCCTTCGGGAAAAGATTTATCCTCAGATCTACAGACTTGATCTCGGATAGCAACCTTTTGCTTCGCCAAAGCTTGTCCTCCTGGATCAAACGTCCACCTATAGAAATAATCAAATAAGGCATAGGTGTTAGTTTGCAAATTAATTTTACTAGGTTGCCATTTTTGCTTTTCTTTTGGTTTTGGCAACCTTGGACAAAGTTTCTCTTTTAATGGTTGTGTGTGGTCTCTAATCATCTTATGTATTTTAAAAGGTTCATTTGTGGTTACTTTCTCTTTAGGCATAAATCCTATAGAAGATGGTAACAACTTAAAAGGAGAAAGATGATTGAACCCACACATAACTTTAAAAGTAGAAATATAAGTAGTTTTGTGAACTACTTTATGGTATGTTTGCTCACCTCTAGAGTTGTGTGTGCACTTCATGATTATTCTAGGCATAGTAGAAAGAGCTAGATTTTCAAATATATTTTGACCATGCGTTTGAGGATGATAAGAATTTAAAGTGTGCAATTTAGTTGCAAGTTTTCCAAAGGAAATCCTCAAATCATGGTTTGCGAAATTTGGAACTCTATTCAACACTATGCTTGAAGATAAACCATGAAGATGTATCACTTCTCTAGAGAAGAGTTTATCCATAACCATGAAGATTGAATCACAACCTTTTGTTGTCCTAGGGAGTTTTAATAGGAAATTTATATCTTCCCAAGGATCATTTGCAAAAGGTGAAGGAGTATAGAGTTTATGAGACATTGCCTTGGGCGTATTTTGAAAACAAGAATTGTACCTAAGGTAATGTCTTTGAACTTCTTTTCTCAGGGGGGACAAAAGTTTTCCTTTTAAAAGCTCTAGAGTTTTATCAACTCTAATTTGTCCCATGAGTTCTCCTTCATGAAGACTTTTTCTCTTATGTGTAAGGATAGTCTCGTTGTGACAACCGTTGTTTATAAGGATTTGTACACTTTGCAATGGTTGTCTCAATAAGACATGACAAGTTTCTTTAGGCACTACTTCACATAAAAAATTGTTTTTGTAGATGCTTATAAAAAACTTGACATTCACTTGGTGATATCCTAGCACATATGAGAAATAATCTATTTCATTTTTATCTATGCAAGCTTCTTTTAAAGACTCTTCTTTTTCACTTAGGCTTGCAAGTGTTCCTTTACAAAAGGTAAGGCTAGGTTGTTCAACAAGAGGTATATTTTCAAATGTATTTTCAACTTTTCCTTCTTGTTGAATGACCTTGTGGGAAGGAACACTCTTCTCCCACGCCTTTTGTTCTTCAAGGGTCTTCTCATGCTTTTCTTTTTCTTCTTTTTCTTTAGCTTCCCTTTCGACTTCCCCTCTCTTCTTTTGTATTTTTCTTTCCTTTCTTTCTTTATGGGAAGCAAACAATTTTTCTACCCTCATTTCCCAATCTAGGCAAGCTTCTATATTTTCTTTTCCATGGAAATGGGGTTGGTCTACCCTAACCTCTCTTGGGTTTTCTTGTTCTTTTCTATCTCCTCTATGTCTTCTAGGGGGTGCTTGATAATAATCATTTACTCTAATGCTTCCCTCCCCAAAAGAATCATGATCTTTAGAGATATATGCATGAGAAGGTAATTTTTTTAGAATGTGAGACTTCTCATCCTTTGCTTTAGTCAAAACATTAAGTTTAGTCTCACTCTCCAATTGTCTATATGCAATTGATTGCACAGTTTGTGAAACTTCTTTCAAAAGAGTTTTTAAAGATTTTAATTCACTTCCAATAGACTTTGTAGAATGAGAAGAAGAAGACATGGCTAAAGCTTTGTGTATATAGGTGTTTTACTTTGAGAAAGTTTAGGAAAGTTAAAGAAGGTAGTTTTCCAGGTAAGGGAGGTGAGTCACAAAGGACTACTTAAATACCAAGCCTTTTCCTTGCCAAAAACTATCCTCCAATATCTTCACACAAGACTTTCTCTTAGTGAAACACTTAGAACACAAATAAGTTGAGAAATCAATTTTATTTTTTCAATGCAAGAAAACAATGTATGCTAACTAATTTAACAAAGCTAGTCGGTTTAACACAAAATAAGCATGCAAAGCGTTACTACTAAGCAAAAAGAAAGACAATCACCAACAATTAACAAAATTAAACATGCAAAACGTAGCTATGAAAGCAAAAGAAAAGCAATTACAAACAAGTAACAATTACTAATCAAGAATGCTATACTATTCGGTCCTAGGTGAGGCTTCTTGGACACTTTGAGCCCTTGAAGACACACTCACCGTCTAAAACGTAATTAAAAGAGGTAATTAACAATAAACCAAGTTGCAAAGGAAATAAGAAAACTCCCTTTGTTGTTCCTCCTTTTGGTTAGTGCACTTCTTTGTTGTCTTGATTGTTGATCTCCTAAGTGTTTGTAGTGTTTGTTTCAAGGAAGCTTGTTTCGGTTTTGGCTTTGTCACCTCCTTAGAATGTTGGCTTTAATTCTCCAATTTCCAGCACCTATTCACAAGGGCTAAACCTTAAACCAAGTCAAATTCCATGCACATAAGCACCAAGGGAGAAATTAAATTCCAGCACCCAAAAAGAGAGGTCAAGGAACAAAAGCAAGAAACAAATTTTAATTGAAAGAAAACAGTACCACCAAAAGGATTTATAATATGACAACTTAGAAAGAGATTCAAGAAAATAAAGCAAACAATTAAAGGTACTCAATAAAAGGTTGGCACACAAAAGAATTCCTAAAGAAAAGCACTAGATTAGATGACCAAATAAAAAAACAGCACCACTGGAAAATGTTGTGGGCCAGAAAACGTGTTTGTTCCCCGATTTATGCTGATCTGTATTTTTGGAATTAGGCTCTGAAATTTGTTATGCAAGATATTCAGGATCTTATCTAAAATCTGGCTTTGGATTCACTCAAAACGGATGCACCATTTTTTTTTAATAAATTTTGCAAAATTGGTGTTCGGTTAGGCCAGCTGGAGCGCTCAAGATTTGCACTCTGATTTTGTAAGATTTATCATTTTTTTTCTGTTGCTTCTTTTGACCTCATTCTTTTTTTGTATTTTCTATAACACTTTAAACTTGCATTTTCCAGAAAATCAGAATTTTCCTGTGGGTGGAAATATTTTTCTGGGTTAAAACAGCCAAAACAGAGAAGGTGTAAACAGGGGAATCCTGGAAAACTGGAAAAAACAGCAAGATAACCAAAATTTAACACAATGGAATTGTAAGAACGGAAATTGTGTAAGAACTAAGACACAATTATGAACTCAAACTAAAAATAAAAAGGCACCAAAGGATCAAAGAACAGCAGATTCAAACAATTTAAAGAGACCCAAAAGCAAGAAACAATCAAGCCAATAATAGGACTACTAAGAATTGTTGACAAATATGGATTCACATGACTTGACACAACATTTATAGATTCAGAAAATAAAGACTCAAAGCATAAAATGAAGCAAAATTAAGAAAGCAATAAGGACTCAAATTCCTAAAAGAAAACAGCCACTCAATGGTGTAAGGAATCCTATCACAAGCTGCACAGAATTTGTTCAAGATCAATTGAACAATTGTGCTTTGGTTGGATCTTCCATAAGCACACCAAGAACAATTTAAAAAGTAAAAAACAGCAAGACAAGTAAGGAAAGTAAATGACAATATGAAATAAAGAAGAACTAAAATTTAAAAGACAAGGAGCTACTCATCTTGAAGAACCAAAGCTCATGATACCAAATGATGGCATTTTCATGTGTTCTTCTTGAATCAAAGTAGAAAATAAGGTGCGGAAGCAATGGGTGAGATGATCAAGACCCTCCTAGGAGTTGTGTTGGCCTTGTAGGTGCATGATGAGTATGGTGTTTGAGTGGTTCGGCCAGCTCAAGGGAGAAGGTGAAAGGATTGAAGTTTAGAGCCTAGATTTCTAGGAGAAGTAAAGCTTGTGCACAAAAATGGCAGCATAACCTTACTCAATTAAACTTTAAAATACAAGGTGTAGGCTCCTCCTTTTATAGGCTAAGGAGGACCATAATGCAACCCTAATGCTAGCCAAATGAAATGTAAATGTGAAGCACATGGGTGCACAAATGAGCACATGGGGAGGGGTGTGTCTAGTTTTTATGCTCACCCCCCCCCCTCCATGGTCTTTCTAGAATGTTCACACAAATATGCTTTCTACACTACTCTAATTACTAAGCATCCCTAATGGGCCTTTATGTAACAATTACAAAGGTCTTCTCTTCCCAAAACCGTAGCTTTGACCCATGTGTATGTGAAGCTAGACGGTCTAGAAGGAATCCTCATCATGGCCTAGACGCTCCTTATGTAGCTGTTCCTCATCATGGCCTAGACGCTCCTCTTCATGGGCTAGACGCTCCTTTTTGAGTCTAGACGCTCCTCATCATAGGCTAGACCGTCTAGTCTTGGAGGCTTGGCTTTCATCGTGTGGTGAGCTTGGGCCCTCCTCCATCACATTACATATTGGAATGACCTTAGAGGAGTCCTAAGACGCCGACACATACCTTCCTACTACCATAGGGAGTTGATGGACAAGCACCAAAGACTCCAAAAAAAAACATGAGTGTGGAAGAGTATAGACAAAAAATGGAGCTCTACATGATGAGAGCATCCATTAGAGAAGAGGAGGAAACCACAATAGCTAGGTTCCTTAGTGACCTATCACTTGAGATAAGAGATAGAGTGGAGCTCTTACCTTACCAAGACTTGAATGACTTGGTTCAACTTTGCATTAAAGTTTAGCAACAAATCTTACGCAAAACGTCAAGTCAAAAGGTGAGCCCTTACTCTAACTTTTATCCCAAGAAAGAGTTTAGAAGGGAGGGTAGTACATCAAAAGAAAAACCAAAAGAACCTACCAAACCTTTCACCAAAGAAACCTCCACCCCACCCATCCGAGCTAGAGATGTTAAGTGTTTCAAGTGCTATGGTAGAGGGCATGTGCAAGCACAATGTCCAAACCAAAGGACTTTGTTTCTTAAAGGTGTAGATGAATACACTAGTGGCGAGGATGAGCCTAGTGAGAGAGAGGAAGGGGGAGAGGATGAGAGGGTAGCTCCACTAGAGGGAGAATTGCTTATGATTAGGAGAACCCTCAACAATCACCCTAGCACATCCATTGAAACACAAAGAGAGAACATATTTCATACAAGATGCAATGTTTTAGAAAACATATGTTTCCTCATTGTGGATAGTGGATCTAGTTGTAATTGTTGTAGTGCTAGGATGGTGGAAAAGCTTAAGCTACAAGTAGTTCCTCACCCAAAACCTTACAAACTTCAATGGCTTAATGAAAATGGGGAACTACATGTAGACAAGCAAGTGGAAATCAAGTTTTCCATAGGGATCTACAAAGACAAAGTTTTATGTGATGTAGTACCTATGGAAACTTGTCATATCTTATTAGGGAGACCATGGCAATTTGATAAGAAAACCTTGCATGATGGTCTCACTAACGAGATTTCCTTTACCCACAAGTATAAAAAGTTTGTACTTAGTCCTTTGCCACATTCACAAGTGGTGAAAGACCAAATACAAATGAAGCATAAGAGGGATGAGGAAAACAAAAACAAAGGGCGCTAGAAAAAGAGAAAATCCTTAGGGATAGGAAGGCGTGGGAGAAGAGTGTTCCTTCCCACAAGGTTGATCAACAAGAAAAGCCTCTTGAAAACGTTTTTGAAAATTTGCTTCTTGTTGAACAACCAAGCCTTATCTTTTGTAAAGGAGCACTTACATGCACTGCCACAAGTAGTGAACTTATGAATTTACCTCCTCAAATAGAAAATCTTTTAAGTGAATTTGAAGATCTATTCTCTAATGAGGGTCCCATTGGGCTTCCTCCCCTTAGAGGTATAGAACATCAAATTGACTTCATTCCGGGGGCAAGCCTACCAAATAGGCCTGCTTATAGAACAAACCCCGAGGAAACAAAGGAGATAGAATCACAAGTTCAAGACTTGTTGGAGAAGGGTTGGGTTCAAAAGAGCCTAAGCCCTTGTGTTGTACCTGTCTTGTTGGTGCCCAAAAAGGATGGGAAATGGCGCATGTGTTGTGATTGTCGAGCAATCAACAACATCACCATCAAGTATAGGCATCCAATCCCAAGGCTTGATGATATGCTTGATGAATTACATGGGTCAACTCTATTCTCCAAAATTGACCTTAAAAGTGGATATCACCAAATTCGAATCAAGGAGGGTGATGAGTGGAAAACCGCTTTTAAGACCTAATTTGGATTATATGAGTGGTTGGTGATGCCCTTTGGGCTTACAAATGCCCCAAGTACATTCATGAGGCTTATGAATCACGCCTTGAGAGATTGTATAGGTAAATATGTAGTAGTTTATTTTGATGATATCTTAGTGTATAGTAAAACCCTAGAAGACCATCTAAGTCACCTTAGGGAAGTTCTTCTAGTGCTTAGGAAAAATAGTTTTTTTGCAAATAGGGATAAGTCTACCTTTTGTGTAGATAGTGTAGTTTTCTTAGGCTTCATAGTAAACAAAAAGGGGGTGCATGTAGATCCCGAGAAAATCAAAGCCATCCGCGAGTGGCCCACTCCACAAAATGTAAGTGATGTAAGAAATTTTCATGGGTTAGCTAGTTTCTATAGAAGGTTTGTGCCTAATTTTTCTAGTCTAGCTTCTCCTTTGAATGAACTTGTTAAAAAAGATGTTGCATTTTGTTGGAATGAAAAGCATGAGCAAGCCTTCCAAAGGCTCAAAGCTCAACTCACCAATGCACCAATTCTATCTCTCCCAAATTTTTCCAAAACTTTTGAGATAGAGTGTGATGCATCGGGAGTAGGCATAGGTGCGGTATTGTTGCAAGGTGGACACCCAATTGCTTATTTTAGTGAAAAACTCCATGGTGCCACCCTCAACTATCCCACCTATGACAAAGAGCTCTAAGCTCTTGTGCGAGCCCTAAAGACTTGGGAACACTACCTTGTGTCCAAAGAATTTGTCATCCATAGTGATCACGAGTCTCTAAAATATTTGAAGGGCCAACACAAGCTCAACAAGAGACATGCTAAATGGATGGAATTTCTTGAACAATTTCCTTATGTAATCAAATACAAGAAAGGAAGCACCAATATAGTGGCTGATGCTCTTTCAAGGCGGCATACACTTGTACCGCCCTAGTAGTCGGAAGTGATGACGTGGCATCAAGCTACGGTATAGGTGATGGCATTTTCATGTGTTCTTCTTGAATCAAAGTAGAAAATAAGGTGCGGAAGCAATGGGTGAGATGATCAAGACCCTCCTAGGAGTTGTGTTGGCCTTGTAGGTGCATGATGAGTATGGTGTTTGAGTGGTTCGGCCAGCTCAAGGGAGAAGGTGAAAGGATTGAAGTTTAGAGCCTAGATTTCTAGGAGAAGTAAAGCTTGTGCACAAAAATGGCAGCATAACCTTACTCAATTAAACTTGAAAATAAAAGGTGTAGGCTCCTCCTTTTATAGGCTAAGGAGGACCACAATGCAACCCTAATGCTAGCCAAATGAAATGTAAATGTGAAGCACATGGGTGCACATGGCACATGGGTGCACAAATGAGCACATGAGGAGGGGTGTGTCTAGTTTTTATGCTCACCCCCTCCATGGGCTTTCTAGACCGGCCTTGGTAAATTTAGAGGTTTTTTTAGAAACTTTAAGTTTACCTAGGTTGGTCTTTTAGGTGCCAAAATTAATTCTAAGAAAATTACAAATAACGTTCCTATGCTAATTTTGACAGGAAATTAAAGTCTACTCTACACTAGAGTTTATGGCATTTGAACATGTAAAAGAACGTCTTCTTGGATCCTCTTGGCCATAACTCTATGGTTGGCCCAAATCTACCCTTTGGTGGGATTGCATGTGGGCTTGTGCTTGGGCCTCTTCCATCATCCCCTCCCTCTTGAAAAGGATTTGTCCTCAAATCCATTGCTTCTTCTTCTTCATGGCTAGGGGAATGGATGTGGCTGGATGGTGTCCATCATCTCCTCCTTCTTGAGAAGATCTATCCTCAGATCTACAGACTTGATCTCGGATAGCAACCTTTTGCTTCGCCAAAGCTTGTCCTCCTGGATCAAACGTCCACCTATAGAAATAATCAAATAAGGCATAGGTGTTAGTTTGCAAATTAATTTTACTAGGTTGCCATTTTTGTTTTTCTTTTGGTTTTGGCAACCTTGGACAAAGTTTCTCTTTTAATGGTTGTGTGTGGTCTCTAATCACCTTATGTATTTTAAAATGTTCATTTGTGGTTACTTTTTAGGCATAAATCCTATAGAAGATGGTAACAACTTAAAAGGAGAAAGATGATTGAACCCACACATAACTTTAAAAGTAGAAATATAAGTAGTTTTGTGAACTACTTTATGGTATGTTTGCTCACCTCTAGAGTTGTGTGTGCACTTCATGATTATTCTAGGCTTAGTAGAAAGAGCTAGATTTTCAAATATATTTTGACCATGCGTTTGAGGATGATAAGAATTTAAAGTGTGCAATTTAGTTGCAAGTTTTCCAAAGGAAATCCTCAAATCATGGTTTGCGTAATTTGGAACTCTATTCAACACTATGCTTGAAGATAAACCATGAAGATGTATCACTTCTCTAGAGAAGAGTTTATCCATAACCATGAAGATTGAATCACAACCTTTTGTTGTCCTAGGGAGTTTTAATATGAAATTTATATCTTCCCAAGGATCATTTGCAAAAGGTGAAGGAGTATAGAGTTTATGAGACATTGCCTTGGGCGTAGTTTGAAAACAAGAATTGTACCTAAGGTAATGTCTTTGAACTTCTTTTCTCATGGGGGACAAAAGTTTTCCTTTTAAAAGCTCTAGAGTTTTATCAACTCTAATTTGTCCCATGAGTTCTCCTTCATGAAGACTTTTTCTCTTATGTGTAAGGATAGTCTCGTTGTGACAACCATTGTTTATAAGGATTTGTACACTTTGCAATGGTTGTCTCAATAAGACATCACAAGTTTCTTTAGGCACTACTTCACATAAAAAATTGTTTTTGTAGATGCATATAAAAAACTTGACATTCACTTGGTGATATCCTAGCACATATGAGAAATAATCTATTTCATTTTTATCTATGCAAGCTTCTTTTAAAGACTCTTCTTTTTAACTTAGGCTTGCAAGTGTTCCTTTACAAAAGGTAAGGCTTTGAGGTTGTTCAACAAGACACATATTTTCAAAGGTATTTTTAAATCTTTGGTCTTGACCTTGTGGGAAGGAACACTCTTCTCCCACGCCTTTTGTTCTTCAAGGGTCTTCTCATGCTTTTCTTTTTCTTCTTTTTCTTTAGCTTCCCTCTCGACTTCCCCTCTCTTCTTTTGTGTTTTTCTTTCCTTTCTTTCTTTATGGGAAGCAAACAATTTTTCTACCCTCATTTCCCAATCTACGCATGCTTCTATATTTTCTTTTCCATGGAAATGGGGTTGGTCTACCCTAACCCCTCTTGGGTTTTCTTGTTCTTTTCTATCTCTTCTATGTCTTCTAGGGGGTGCTTGATAATAATCATTTACTCTAATGCTTCCCTCCCCAAAAGAATCATGATCTTTAGAGATATGTGCATGAGAAGGTAATTTTTTTAGAATGTGAGACTTCTCATCCTTTGCTTTAGTCAAAACATTAAGTTTAGTCTCACTCTCCAATTGTCTATAAGCAATTGATTGCACAGTTTGTGAAACTTCTTTCAAAAGAGTTTTTAAAGATTTTAATTCACTTCCAATAGACTTTGTAGAATGAGAAGAAGAAGACATGGCTAAAGCTTTGTGTATACAAGTATTTTACCTTGAGAAAACATAGGAAAGTCAAAGAAGGTAGTTTTCCAGGTAAGGGAGGTGAGTCACAAAGGACTACTTAAATACCAAGCCTTTGCCTTAGCCAAAAACTATCCCTCAATGTCTTCACACAAAACTTTCTCTTAGTAAACCACTTAGAACATAATTAAGTTGAGAAATCAAATTTTCAATGAAAGAAAACAATGCAAGCTACTAATCAACAAAGCTAGTCGGTTTAACACAAACTTAACAAAATAACCATGCAAAGCGTCACTAACTAAGCAAAAGAAAAGGCAATTACAAACAAGTAACAATTACTAATCAAGAATGCTATACTATTCGGCCCTAGGTGAGGCTTCTTGGACACTTTGAGCCCTTGAAGACACACTCACCGTCTAAACGTAATTAACAAGGTAATTAACAATAAACCAAGTTGCAAAGGAAATAAGAGAACTCCCTTTGTTGATCCTCTTTTGGTTAGTGCACTTCCTTGTTGTCTTTGCTTGTTGATCTTCCAAGTGTTTGTAGTGTTTTCTCAAGAATGCTTGTTTCGGCTTTAGCCTTGTCTTCTCCTTAGAATGATGGCCTTTAATCCTCCAATTTCCAGCACCTAGCAAAGGGCTAAACCTTAACCAAATCAAGTTCCATGCACATAAGCACCAAGGGAGAAATTAAATTCCAGCACCCAAAAAGAGAGGTCAAGGAACAAAAGCAAGAAACAAATTTAATTGAAAGAAAACAGTACCACCAAAAGGATTTAGATTGTGACAACTAGAAAGAGAGTCAAGTAATTAAAGCAAACAAATAAAGGTACTCAATTAAAGGTTGGCACACAAAAAAATTCCTAAAGAAAAGCACTAGATTAGATGACCAAATAAAAAAAAACAGCACCACTGGAAAATGTTGTGGGCCAGAAAACGTGTTTGTTCCCCGATTTATGCTGATCTGTATTTTTGGAATTTGGCTCTGAAATTTGTTATGCAAGATATTCAGGATCTTATCTAAAATCTGACTTTGGAATCACTCAAAACGGATGCACCATTTTTTTTTAATAAATTTTGCAAAGTTGGTGTTCGGTTATGCCAGCTGGAGCGCTTCAGATTTGCACTCTGATCTTAAAAGATTTATCATTTTTTTTCTGTTGCTTCTTTTGACCTAATTCTTTTTTTGTCTTTTCTATAACACTTTAAACTTGCATTTTCCAGAAAATCAGAATTTTTCTATGGGTGGAAATATTTTTCTGGGTTAAAACAGCCAAAACAGAGAAGGTGTAAACAGGGGAATTCTGGAAAACTGGAAAAAAACAGCAAGATAACCAAAATTTAACACAATGGAATTGTAAGAACGGAAATTGTGTAAGAACTAAGACACAATTATGAACTCAAACTAAAAATAAAAAGGCACCAAAGGATCAAAGAACAGCAGATTCAAACAATTTAAAGAGACCCAAAAGCAAGAAACAATCAAGCCAATAATAGGACTACTAAGAATTGTTGACAAATATGGATTCACATGACTTGACACAACATTTATAGATTCAGAAAATAAAGACTCAAAGCATAAAATGAAGCAAAATTAAGAAAGCAATAAGGACTCAAATTCCTAAAAGAAAAACAGCCACTCAATGGTGTAAGGAATCCTATCACAAGCTGCACAGAATTTGTTCAAGATCAATTGAACAATTGTGCTTTGGTTGGATCTTCCATAAGCACACAAAGAACAATTTAAAAAGTAAAAAACAGCAAGACAAGTATGGAATTTAAATGACAATATGAAATAAAGAAGTACTGAAAATTTAAAAGACCAAGCTACTCATCTTGAAGAACCAAAAGCTCTGATACCAAATGATGGCATTTTCATGTGTTCTTCTTGAATCAAAGTAGAAAATAAGGTGCGGAAGCAATGGGTGAGATGATCAAGACCCTCCTAGGAGTTGTGTTGGCCTTGTAGGTGCATGATGAGTATGGTGTTTGAGTGGTTCGGCCAGCTCAAGGGAGAAGGTGAAAGGATTGAAGTTTAGAGCCTAGATTTCTAGGAGAAGTAAAGCTTGTGCACAAAAATGGCAGCATAACCTTACTCAATTAAACTTGAAAATAAAAGGTGTAGGCTCCTCCTTTTATAGGCTAAGGAGGACCACAATGCAACCCTAATGCTAGCCAAATGAAATGTATATGTGAAGCACATGGGTGCACATGGCACATGGGTGCACAAATGAGCACATGGGGAGGGGTGTGTCTAGTTTTTATGCTCACCCCCTCCATGGGCTTTCTAGACCGGCCTTGGTAAATTTAGAGGTTTTTTTAGAAACTCTAAGTTTACCTAGGTTGGTGTTTTAGGTGCCAAAATTAATTCTAAGAAAATTACAAATAAAGTTCCTATGCTAATTTTGACAAGAAATTAAAGTCTACTCTACACTAGAGTTTATGGCATTTGAACATGTAAAAGAATGTCTTCTTGGATCCTCTTGGCCATAACTCTATGGTTGGCCCAAATCTACCCTTTGGTGGGCTTGCATGTGGGCTTGTGCTTGGGCCTCTTCCATCAATAGGCGTGTTGACGAGACGCCAGGTTGGCAGAAGGGAAGGAAGTCGGGGGGCTCGTGAAGTCGCCAGTTTTTAAATTGGCGTGCTCCGATCTCCAGCACACCAGAACCGGCGGTCACCGGGTTAAAGATGAAGTCGCCAGATGTAAACTCAGGCGACCAAGTGATTAGAGATCGCCGGAGCAAGCACATCACCGAAGATGAAGGTGGTGCAGATTATGAAGGCGGCCGGTGAGACCACAGGGAAGGTGTGTACGAAGGCACCCTAGCTCGCCAATCCAGTAGAGATCGCACTCCAGGACAGCTATGCACTGAGTAGTATCATGCATAAGTAACTTAGCCAAAGGAGAGTCAGAAGCAGCGCCCAAGTCAAGGAGGCTCCAGATGATGGCACGTGTACGGCTGGATGCGAGCCACGTGTCCAGGTGTGTAACTGCCAAGAGAGAGAAAGTGCCTAGGTATATAAGGGTTTCCCAACGAACTTCTGAGGTACGCACGTTCAGATTGTCTTCTTTACGCTTGCGAGTTCTTGAGTATACTGTGAGAGAGAACATTGCACGGCTCCTTGAGAGTTCTTGAGTTTTACTCTTAGTATTTGGTGGTTCCGTCACTGACTTGGGCGTTGGAGTGCGATCGGCCGCAGCGGCGCCGCTCTGTTCTTTTGCAGGTTCTTGAGGTGGATCGTGGTGAAGGACGGAGGTTGACGCTGCGCACACGTCGATCCAAGTTTGACGAGGCAAGCTTCAACGTTCTGGTCAACAGGCAGGATCAACACTCTTTTCAAAATTGGGTGCCCAAATTCTTGGATTTGATCACATAAGAGAGCTTTACCAAGAAGATCAAGAACTCTCATCCATCTATGCCCAATGTCTACATAGAGCGCAAGGAGGTTACTATGTGTCCGAGGGATATCTTTTTAAAGAGGGAAAACTTTGCATTCCCCAAGGAACACATAGGAAACTCCTTGTCAAAGAATCACATGAGGGGGGACTCATGGGCCATTTTGGAGTTGATAAGACTCTAGACCTTTTAAAAGCAAAATTTTGTTGGCCACACATGAGGAAAGATGTCCAAAAACATTGTTCTAGATGCATCTCATGTTTAAAAGCAAAGTCTAGAACAATGCCTCATGGACTCTACACCCCTTTGCCGATTGCAAATGCTCCTTGGGAAGACTTAGCATGGATTTCATTTTAGGACTTCCTAGGACTGCAAGAGGCCATGACTCTATCTTTGTGGTAGTGGACCGTTTTAGCAAAATGTCCAATTTTATTCCATGCCACAAGGTAGATGATGCTCAAAATATTTCTAGACTCTTCTTTAGAGAAGTGGTGAGACTTCATGGTCTCCCTAGAAGTATAGTATCCGATAGAGATCCCAAGTTTATAAGCCATTTTTGGAAAACTCTTTGGGGCAAACTTGGAACAAGACTACAATTTTCAACTTCTTGTCATCCTCAAACGTATGGCCAAACCGAAGTAGTCAATAGATCTCTTGGGACTATGCTTAGGGCTATCATGAAGGGCAACCATAAATCTTGGGATGAGTATCTTCCCCACATTGAATTTTCTTACAATCGAGTAGTTCACAAGACTACTAATGCTTCTCCTTTTGAAGTGGTATATGGTTTTAATCCTCTCACACCCATGGATTTGTTACCTCTTCCTAACCCACAAGAATTTGTGCATAAGGAAGGAGTAATCAAAGCCGACTTTGTAAAGAAAATGCATGAGAAGATTAAACACCAAATACAACAACAAAATGAGAAGTACGCAAAATATAACAATAAAGGGAAGAAGGAAATAATTTTTGAGGAAGGAGACTTAGTTTGGCTTCACCTTCGCAAAGATAGATTTCCAACTCAAAGGAAGTCCAAACTAAGTCCCTGAGGTGATGGACCCTTTCAAGTCCTCAAGCGAGTCAATAACAATGCATATAAATTGGACCTACCTCTTGAATATGGAGTTCATGACACTTTTAATGTAATTGACCTTTCTCCATTTGTAGGTACCAATGACGATGACGAGCTGGATTTGAGGACAAATCCTTTCCAAGGGGGAGGGGATGATGGAGGAGGGCCAAGCACATCCCACCATGGAAGCCAAGACCCAAAGCTAGACCGTGATGAGCGTCCAGACTCAAGGAAGGAGCGTCTAGGACGTGAAGAGGGGAGGCTACACATGGAGCGTCTAGGAGGAGACCTAGACCGTCTAGGCCCTATTACAAGGTCAATGGCTAAGCACATTCACGCCCAATTGAATGAAGCCACGGATGGAAGAGAGAAATCCTTGTACATGTTACATGGAGGCCCATTAGGGGTGCTTAGTAATTAGAGTAGTGTAGAAAGCATAATTGAGTGAACATTCTAGAATCTCTCTTGGCCGGTCATGAGCACATGTGCTATGTGCTTTGTGATTTGCATTTCATTTGGCTTTCATTTCATTAGACATTAGCTTAGCTTTTACGGCCCTATAGCTTATAAATAGGGAGGCCATCTCTTGTATTTTCCAAGTTTATTGTGAGTAAAGTTATGCTGCCATTTTGTGCCAAGCTTTGCTTCTCCCTAGAATTCTAGGCTCTAAACTTCACATCCTTCACCTTTCCTTGGGCTGGCCGAACCTCCCAATGTTCATACACATCAAGCACCTTCAAGATCAATATCACTCTTAGGAGGATCTTGCACACACACACCCATGGCTTCCGCACCTTCTCTTACATGATTCAAGAAGAACTTCATGAATTTGCCATCAAAACCCATATAAGCATCCAGTATAGGGTCTCAAAAGGTCGGAGGACAACTGTAGCTTATTGAAGGTCGACCATAACATGACGTCTGCAGAACTGCCTTGGTCGACGAGGACCCTATGTACCTTCCTTCCTGTCGTGACTACTGAAATGACCACTGGGTCATGGTCGTGTGGGACAACATCCCGCAGGTCAGCCCTTGTGAAAACGAGGTCTGACTCCCATGGGTCTTCTGGAAATTCCTCTGCAACCGAACTCACTGACCTCACATATTTCTTTCGTTGAGAGGCAATGGGTCCTCCTCCGGAAAAGCCGCCAAAGATGCTGTGCACTTCTCCGTGAGTTGGGACTTCATGCGCTTGACCTTCCTCTGGCGTCACCGTGGCTGTGGTCGCAGTGGTCCCAGCGAGATAATCTTTCAAGAAACCATTGTTCACAAGCTCATCCAACTGATAGCCCAACGCCAAGCAGTTGTTAATATGGTGTCCAAATGCTTCGTGAAATTCGCACCATGATTCCTTGTGAGGTCCCAGTACCTTGTTAGACTTCACTGGCGGAATCAACCTTTCAACTATGTTGGGCACAACGATGAGGTCTTTAAGTTCCACCACAAAGTTGTGCCTTAGAGGTCTATTTCCCTCTCTCCTTCCTTTTGATCGACCTCTAGGTTGGGTTCTCCTTGTCTCGTAGGTGCGCCTTCTATCTTGATTCTTCCTTTCTGTAGTGGCTTCGTGGACTCTAGCAGGCTGTGCGCGCATCTGTGCTCTTGGGCGTGTGGGCGCAGTAGTCGTGCACTTCTTGTATGCCTCGCCCTCAGAGGCAATGTGTTCCACTGCCCGACGCCTTACTTCAGCAAAAGTTTTGGGGCGGCTGCGATTGAGCGACTTGCTAAAAGATCCAAGACACACCCCCTTCCTAAATGCGTACACGATCATGGGTTCGTCTGTGGTACCTACCTTCACCACCTACACCCCGAAACGGCTTATGTACTCTTTCAGGGTCTCCCCTTGATACTGCTTTACGTCGAATAGGTCGTATGAGACTGTGGCTGGGGCCCTGTTAGCCAAATACTGCTCTCTGAATAGCCACGACAGCTGTGCGAAAGACGTGATGTGACCCTCTAGGAGGCTGATGAACCAATCCATGGCCATCCCAGTCAAAGTGCTCATAAAGAGCTTGCATCTTATGGCATCAGAACCGCCTACCAGCATCATCTGTGTGTGGAATGCAGTCAGGTGTGCCTTAGGATCCTCCATCCCTGTCAAGGTTACTTTGGGCCCCGTGAACGTGTTGGGGATTGCTGTCTCTAAGATTGCCTGTGAGAATGGCGTTGAGAATTCCCTGGGTGGGGTAGCAGTTTCAGGCTCATCTACGTCGCGCCATCCACGTCGTAGCTCCTCGTTGGCACGATGAAGCTCATCGTTTCTTGCCTGAGATGCTGTGAGATTCGCCTGCATGCGTTCTTGCTCCGCTTTCGATGCTGCCATTGCTTCTTGCAGCCCTTGCATCATGCCCATGAGTTGTTGCATGGTCATCTCTTCACTCCTAGCGCGTGCAGGTCTCATGTTCGTAGTTTCTGGAAGCCCCCCTTAACTATTTGTGATTTGAGAGCTGGAACTAGGTTGGAAAATGCAACTGGAATTGTAAGGCTGTGTAATTAGACTGATGTTTTATATCGGCCCCACGGTGGGCGCCAAATGTTCCCGCCGGTTGAGCAGGGTCGTCTTTGCGCGTGGCTTGTCCTTGCGAGCTAGGGCACCTTCGTTATGCTCCGTATGTGATACCTGAAAAGAAGTGAACAAAGGGGCGCCCTCGCGGTCGTTTGCGCTCCGACGATCAAGTCAGCTAGCGAGAAACATCAAAGGTGACACACCCTCTGAAGCTGGTCGAAAACTATACTGAATAACCAAACTATGTTGCCCTAATCGTCTTGTGCTCACAGTGGGTGCGCAGCGAAAACAACTAAGGTTTGTGCTCTGTGTAAAACTGCGAGAATTAGGTCAAAACTCGGATCCCTTTTCAAATGCCCCAAGGTCCCTTTTTATACATCTCTCGTGTTTAAAACGCGTTAAAGCGCATTGAAAGCGTATAAAAATATTTCTTGGAACGTTCGAATCTTAACTGAATTAACGCGTACCTAGACAAACTTTCACTGAAACATTTAATGAGCACGTGCTTATTGCCACGTGCTCTTCTGACTTGATCGTTATTCTGCGAAGAGGGTCCCACAGCGCCGCAACCCAACTTAGGGTTATTCCATTGCGTGAGCCCTCTTTCCTCGAAGTGCTTCTGGCATGTGGGGTGACTTCCTGGGTGCCAACTCACGCGCCCCAACCTCTAGTCACTCACCCCGAGAGTGTATCTACCTTCCTCTTGCGCCATGCACCTGGTTCACCCTTGAGCATGACCCTCTCATGGGTCGTATCTGTTCTGGGGGTCTCCCTGAGGTGGCGCGGGTACTTCACGAATGAGGTTACTCCCTACTGGTACTAGAACTACGGCCTTGAAGCCACCTTTCTCGTCTCTTTGTTACTGTTCTGAATTGTCGAGGCGCGAGGCCTCCTTGCGATGCCTTAGCTTGGCTATGTCTTTATCTTGGCGACGCCTTAGCCTGGCGACGCCTTTGTTTCGCGACGCCTTTATTTGGCGACGCCTCAACGAGGCGATGCCTCCTACTGGCGACGTCCTAACTTGGCGATGCCTCAAGCGGTCAACCTGTTGACTTTCTTTCCTTCTTTGGGGCCCTCGAGCGGTCCCACCATATGTTGACTTTGACTTTGGCGTTGACTTTGGTCAACGCCTAGGGACGGTACAGTTTGTATGGTTTTGTAGGGAACCAGGTCGAGGTTTGTGGACATATAGAGCTGAGGACAACATTCACAGATGGCACGAGTTCACGCACTACCCGCATTAGGTATCTCGTCCCTAATGCTCCTTCGGCCTACAATATACTGTTAGGTAGGCCAACTTTAAACAGGATTGGAGCAATTGCCTCCATGAGGCACATGAAGATGAAGTTGCCTTCCCTGGAGGGTGCGGTAATCACAATAAAGTTTGACCAGAGAGAGGCGAAGAAGTGCTACGAAAACAACCTCGAAACAAAAGAGGGGTGTTTTCTGTCACGACCAGACCCCCAAGAGAAGACAGGGTGACCCGCGTGGAAGTTGACCGAGATAATCGATCTGAACCCAGCAGACACTTGGTAGAAAGAGAGATCGGTGGGAAGACGTTCAAACTGGGGCGGACCCTGAGCCAAGAGTCGTAGGATCAGGTTGTAGAGGTCATAGCACGACACCTGGACGCTTTCGCATGGACTGCCTCCGACATGCCAGGTATAGACCCTGACTTCTTATGTCACCGTCTCACTGTGGACCCCCAGGTACGACCTGTTCGCTATAAGAGGCTAAAATTCAACGAAGGCGTCGGGTCGTGCGGGAAGAAACAGAGAAGCTGTTGAAGGCTAAGCCACATCAGGGAAATCCAGTACCCCGAGTGGCTAGCCAACGTGGTACTAGTGAAGAAGGCCAATGGAAAGTGGAGGATGTGCGTTGACTTCATATACCTCAACAAGGCGTGCCCAAAGGATTCTTACCCGCTGCCGAGTATTGATGCCTTGGTGGACAGTGCCTCCGGATGCAGATTACTCAGCTTCTTGGATGCTTTTTCCGGCTACAACCAGATCATGATGCACCCCAGGGATGAGTGCAAGACAATCTTCATGACGGAACTGTCTTGTTATATCTACAAGGTCATGCCCTTCGGGCTAAAGAATGCAGGTGCCACCTACCAGCTATTGATGGACAGGGTACTAGCGCCCATGTTGGGACGAAATGTCCAAGCATACGTAGATGACATGGTGGTCACCTCCCAGCAGAAGGAGCAGCACGTAGCAGACCTGGAAGAGTTATTCACTATGATAGCAAAGTACAGGTTGAAGCTGAACCCAAAGAAGTGTGTGTTCGGGGTGGAGGTAGGTAAATTCTTGGGGCTCCTACTCACTGAACGCGGAATAGAGGCTAATCCTGAGAAGTGCGCTGCGATAATAACCATGAGGAGCCCGATCTCAGTCAAGGAGGTGTAGCAGTTGACAAGGCGCATGGCTGCTCTGTCCAGATTCGTATCGGCAGGAGGAGACAAGAGGCACCCTTACTTCCAATGCCTGAAGAGAAACAACAGGTTTGTACGGACCCGGGAATGCGAAGAGGAATTTGTAAAGCTGAAGGAGTACCTTGCCAGTCCACCAGTGTTGTTCAAGCCAAAGTTAGGTACCCCACTCCGCCTATACTTTGCAGTTACCGAAAAGGCGATCAGTTCGGGTCTAATGCAAGAGTAAGACCGGGTGCAGAAGCCAATTTACTTCGTCAACAAAGTACTGCAAGGACTAGAGGTGAGATACCAGGCCTTAGAAAAGGCAGCCCTAGCAGTAGTATTCTCAGCACGAAGACTTTGCCACTACTTCCAGAGTTTTACCGTGATAGTAATGGCAGACCTCCCGATCCGCAAGGAATTACAAAAATTGAATGTAGCAGGCAGAATGGTGCGTTGGGCAGTAAAGCTGTTTGAGTTTGACGTACAGTATGAGCCTAGAGGCCCCATCAAGGGCCAGATTTACGTTGACTTTGTGGTAGAACTCTCCTCGACAGCTACGCACCAAGAAGGAGCAGATTTCAGATGGGTGCTTTCTGTAGATGGTTCCTCAAACCAACAGGGTAGTGGGGCTGGCGTCATCTTGGAAGGACCAAATGGGTTGCTGATTGAGTAGGCCCTACAGTTCGCTTTCAAGGCTAGTAACAACCAAGCGGAATATGAGGCCCTGATCGCTGGAATGTTGCTGGCCAAGGAGATGGGAGGAAATGGGTTGTTGGCAAAGAGCGATTCTTTGCTAGTTACAGGCCAAGTTACAGGGGAGTACCAAGGTAAAGACCCTCAGATGGCCGCATACTTGGAATATGTCCAGGTCCTGAAGGAGTCGTTCGAGGGGTTTGAATTAGTCCACGTACCCAGAGAAAAAAATGCCCGAGCTAACTTGCTTGCAAAGCTCGCTAGTTCGGGCAAGGGGGCAGGTAGAGGACGGTGATTCAGGAGACCCTGAAGACACCTCGAACTACCACAGACAATATGGCAGAAGTCCAGCACGTTAACACATCGGAAGGGACGAGGAGGAGTCATCGTTCGTTAACACAGGAGACGATGAAAACACCCAAAATAAGCAGGTACCCGGTTGCTGGGGAGATAGAGCTGCAAGTTCACCAGGTTGAATCAGGAGAAACTTGGATGACGGCCTACCAACGTTACTTGGCTGATGAAGTACTCCCGCTAGAACCCGCAGAAGCTCAAAAAATCAAGAAAAATTCGAGCAAATACACCCTGATTGATGGGAAGTTGTTTAGGCACGGATTCACCCATCCTATACTGGTATGTGTAAGTGGAGAACAATGCACACGCATCATGACAGAACTACATGAGGGGATATTGTTAGAATATATGGCTTTGAACTACAGGGGGTGAATGGTTTAAAGGGGGTTTTCGCAAACTTTTTAGGATAGAATGAAATTCTTTGCAAGAAACCAGATTTAGGAATTCAATTTGCCAAGAACAAAGATCAAAACAGAAAAGCAAAAACAAAAACAATTGGTTGTTTCGCAGAAACAATCGGTTGTTTATACCAGTAAAAATAACAGCAACTGAAATTAAAGAGTTTAAGGAAGAGAGAAATGCACAAACAATTTATACTGGTTCACTCTTAACCCAAGAGCTACATCCAGTTTCCCAGAAACCACTGGGAATCCACTAGGTAATCAAATTCAGATTACATAGACACACCACCAAAGAAGTGACCTTGATCCCCTCAAGACACACACTTCCTTTGGCTCAGCACACACTCCACCAAGAATATTGATCTTGACAACCTCAAGAGCACACAACCCTTCTTGGCTTTACAACACTAGAATGTACACAAATCACAGAACAAATTACACTGTTACAGAATCAACTGAAATCAATACAGAGTAATCCTATTCCACTTCTCTCTTGAATAACCAAAGCTCAAGGTGAAAACTCAAATTCTTGAAAACTCTTTGAAAAACTCAAATCTGTTTTTCTTTCTTGTTGTTTGTTATAAAACATTAACAAACTATTTATAGTATTCAAATCTTGGTCAAAGCATTTAAAGCAGGAGCGTATTCGGTTATGAAATCAATTAAAGCTCTTTTAACAAACAAAACTGTTTCTGTTAGGATTCCAAACAAACAATCGGTTGAAATAGTGAATCAATCGGTTGTTTTGGTTTGACAGCAAGTCAACCATCCAAAACAGTTTTCAAACTTTTTAAAAAACACCTAAGTATAAAACAATCGGTTGTTTCGACAAAACAAAGGTTGTTTTTCACTTAGTTTTGAAAAACACTTTAAACTTAAAATACATGAAAACACTTAAGCTTTAGATTCAACAAAGAGTGGATTACAAATATAATCTACCCCAGATCCTATTCTAAAGCACCTCAGCAACATCAAGCACCTCCATCCTTCCATCAAACGCTTATGATTTGGATTCTTCAAAGCTTGAACACACTTGATTCAACAAATATGTGGTAGCCACATCGGTGGCCGATCTCTCTCATCAAAGGCCATTCGCACAAGGTATTACTGGCCAACAATGAGGGAAGATTGCATGAGGTACACCCAGAGGTGCAAACAGTGCCAACAACATGCTGACTGGCACAAGGCGCCTCCAGAGGAGTTGAGGTCGATCTACAGCCCATGGCCATTTCATACTTGGGGGATCGACATTTTGGGACCCTTCGCTTTGGGAGTACGGCAGATGAAGTACCTTGTGATTTCTGTACCGCCCTGATGGTCGGGTGTGATGACGTGGCATCCTGCTACAGTGTAGGCGTGTTGACAAGGCGCCAGGTTGGCAGAAAGGAAGGAAGTCGGGGGGCACGTGTAGTCGCCAGTTGTTAAGGTGGCGTGTTCCGACTTCCAGCTTACCAGAATGGGCGATCGCCAGGTTGAAGATGAAGTCGCCAGATGTAGACCCAGGTGACCAAGCAGTCGGAGATCGCCAGAACAAGCACATCGCCGAAGATGAAGGAGAAGCAGGTTACGAAGGCGGCCGGCGAGACCACAGGGAAGGTGTATGAAGGCCCCTAACTCGCCAGTTCCAGTAGAGATCGCACTCCTAAGTTAGCTATGCACTGGGCAGTACCATGCATAAGTAACTTAGCCAAAATGAAAGTAGAAGCAGCGCCAAGTCAGGGAGCCTCCAGATGATGGCACGTGTACAGTTGGATGCGAGCCACGTGTCCAAGTCTGTAACTGCCAGGAGAGAGAAAGCCACCAGGTATATAAGAGTTCTTAACAAACTTTCTGAGGTACGCACGTTCAGTTCATACACTTTACGCTTACGAGTGATAGAGCTAACTGTGAGAAAGGATTTGCACGGTTCCAGTTCTCTTAGTTTTTGGTGATACCGTCACTGACTTGAGCGTTGGAGTGCGATCGGCCGCAGCGGCGTCGCGCTGTTTCTTTGCAGGTTCTTGAGATAGATCCCGAAGAGGAACGGAGGTGAGAAGCGGTGCGCACGACGATCCTTTGACGAGGCAGTTTCCAGCGTTCCAGTCAACAGGCAGGATCATCAGGCAGGATCATCAGGCGCCCACCGTGGGGCCGTGTAAAACAAGCTCCCATCCACAGCGTGAGTTCTTGGAAGTTTTCGAGGTTTTCTGCGTGGTTGTGTGCTGGTGCAACCGTCGTTCGCAGTTTCTTTGAGTTTCGTTCGGTGGATTTGCGTTTTGAACCGTTCGTTTGGCTTTTCGATCGGTGGAGTAAGGTTTACTGCTGCTTACGCGTAATCTGTTTGGTGGAAGTTCGAGTTCTTTCGCTTGTTTGGTTGTTCGCGGGGAAACGGTGGTTTCTGGCGAAGTTGTGATTTTCTTTGAAGGCTTACGGTGTTCTTGAGTTTTCTTGCACTGTTCTGCACTGTTTTCTCCGATTGATCGCTGATTCGATCGAGGCTGAAGTGTTGTTTGCTGCATTCCTGTGATTCGCTGAAGTTAATGAGAAAAATGAGAAGCAATCGTTCCAGTCCCGTGGCGCCTGTCGCTGCTGAAGGCGACACCGCCATGACCATGGCGCAGATGGCATAGATGATGCGCTCGTTGCAGGCAACTGTGGAAGCCTCGCGCGTAGAGCAGGCGAGGATACATGAGGACCTGGTCGCCTCTCGCGCCAGGAACGAGGAGCTCAGCAAGGTGACTGAGGAGCTGCGTCGAGCTCTTCAGGAGCAGCAAGGACGTTCTTCTGCTGAAGAGGTGGCGCCGTCGACGCCACCTCGTGTTTTCCCGATGCCTTTTGTTCAGGCGATTACCGACACGCCTATTCCCACGAGCGTGGTTCCGGTTAAGGCTGTCTTTACCGGCGTGGAGGATCCAGAGGCTCATCTGACCACGTTCCACACGCAGATGATGCTGTCGGGAGGGTCAGACGCCGTCTACTGCAAGATGTTCGTGAGTACGCTCCAGGGAACGGCGATGGAGTGGTTTGTGAGCCTGACTAACGGCTACATAACCAATTTTCAACAGTTCTCGAAAATCTTTGTCGAGCAGTACATTGTGAATAAGGCACCGCCCAGGGTGTCTTATGATCTGTTTGATATAAGGCAGTACCATGGGGAGTCCCTCAGAGACTACCTCAATCGCTTCGGAGCGCAGATGGTCAGATCGCCGGCCAAGGCTGAAGAAATGCTGGTCTATGCCTTCAAGAAGGGCGTGCAGCCAGGGCCATTCTGCGAGGCCTTGATCAGGGCTCATCCAGCGACGTTTGCTGAAGTCAGGCGACTTGCGGTGGCCCACATCGCCGACGAGAGTGAAGTCGCCGAGAAGAGGGGCAGCGTGGCTCCCGCCAGGCCACGCGCCCAGACCAGGATCCAGCCGTAGAGGGTGCTGGAAACGGCGGCGGCGGCCAGAAAAGACCAGAGGACTCGCCATCCTTACGACAGGAGAAATAAGGGAAGAAGCCAAGCGCGCCAACAACCAGCACGCCAACAACCAGCACGCCGGGAATACAATCGCCCGCCTAAACACAAATTTGTCATGGGACTAGCGGACCTGATCGTTATCCCTAACATATCTGCTAGGTTGAAGGCGCCTGAGAAGGTGGGCGACAAGGTGCTGGGGTCAAAGCCGGACGCCTGGTGCGAGTTCCACCAATGTTTTGGCCACACCTTGGACTCGTGCTTGTCTTTGGGGTATCAGCTCGACGATCTGGTCAAGAGCGGGTTCCTAAATGACTATCTGCTGGATAGAAGGACGGGGGAGCGTCGAGTTCCCAGCCAGCAGGTGGAGAAGCCCGGCAACACGAGATGCCTATCCACGGGGAGATCCACACCATTGCAGGGGGTTTCTCAGGTGGTGGATGCACCGCATCGCAGAGGAAAAAGTACGCGCGATCGGTGATGACAGTGGACATGTTTGAAGATCACTCGCCGGAAGTGGACATTACGTTCACCAAGCAGGATCTCCGGGACGTTGTGCCTCATGACAACGATCCCATAGTTATTTCGTTGGTTACAGCAGGGAGGAAGGTCCATAGAGTTCTGGTGGACCAAGGAAGCTCGGCAGACGTGATGTTCTGGCCGACTTTCACACAGCTGGAATTGCCCCTTGATCAGCTAAGGCCCTATGGAGGGTGCTTATATGGGTTCGCTGGTGACCAGGTGGAGGTCAGGGGGTACATTGAGCTGAGAACCACGTTTACAGATGAGGCCGGGTCGAGGACGGAGAAAATCGAGTACCTCATCGTAAACGCCCCTTCAGCATATAACATCCTGTTGGGAAGGCCTACTTTTAACAGGATAGGCGCCATTCCGTCGACTCGGCACATGAAGGTGAAGTTGCCGTCCATGGAAGGGGTGGTGATCACGATCAAGTCTGATCAGAAAGAAGCGAAAAGGTGCTATGAGAATAGCCTGAAAAACAAAAGATCAGTGAGTTATGTAACAACCACCCCACCTCCCGGTGTGAAGCCCAGACCGCCGGTAACAGAGGAGGCCGCCGGAAGGGATGTAGAGATGGTAGACGCTGAGCTAGGGGAGAGGAATGCTGGCCTGGAGGAGGAAGAGGCGCGGAATCGCCCCGAGGAAGCAAGGGAACAGGGAATCGCCAGGGCGGTGATCGCCAGAGAACCCAGGCCTAAACCTGTCGAGCAGTGGCTCGAGAAGGAGATCGGAGGGAAAATCTTCAAGCTCGGAAGATCCCTGGAGGTCGAGCTCCAGGACCAGATCGCCAAGGTGATAGAGCGGCATCTGGACGCATTTGCATGGTCCGCTTCGGACATGCCCGGGATTGATCCCGACTTCTTGTGCCATCATCTGGCGATGGACACTTTGGTGAGACCGGTGCGACAAAGGAGAAGAAAATTCAACGAGGAGAGGAGGCAGGCGATCAGGGATGAAACACAGAAACTCCTCGCTGCAGGCCACATCAGGGAAGTCCAGTACCCTGAATGGTTGGCAAATGTCGTACTGGTGAAGAAGAGTAACGGGAAATGGCGCATGTGCGTCGATTTCACCGATCTGAACAAAGCTTGCCCAGAGGATTCGTATCCTTTACCAAGCATCGATGCCCTGGTTGATAGTGCTGCAGGGTGCAAGCTGCTGAGTTTCCTGGATGCCTTCTCGGGCTATAATCAGATCAAGATGCATCCCATGGATGAAGAGAAAACAACCTTCATGACGGAGAGATCGTGCTACTGCTATAAGGTGATGCCGTTTGGGCTGAAGAACGCGGGGGCCACATACCAGAGGCTGATGGATCGAGTACTTGCACCAATGCTGGGAAGGAACGTGCAAGCCTACGTCGATGACATGGTCGTTACCTCGCAGGAAAAGAGCAAGCACGTTGCAGACTTGGAAGAATTGTTCACGACGATCGCCAAGTTCAAGTTAAAGCTCAACCCGGAGAAATGCATTTTCGGCGTGGAGGCTGGAAAATTTTTGGGTTTTCTCTTGACTGATAGAGGAATAGAAGCTAACCCAGACAAGTGCGCCGCCATCTTGGCGATGAGAAGCCCGGCTACGGTGAAAGAAGTCCAGCAGCTAACAGGTCGGATGGCAGCCCTATCTCGCTTCGTGTCAGCTAGCGGAGAAAAGGGGCATCCCTATTTTCAATGTTTGCGGCGCAATAACAAGTTCGCTTGGACGAAAGAGTGCGAGGAAGCTTTCGTCAAACTAAAGGAGTATCTGGCGAGCCCGCCGGTTCTGTGCAAACCGCTGGCGGGAATCCCTCTCAGGTTGTATTTTGCTGTGACTGAGAGGGCGGTGAGTGCGGTGCTCGCCCAGGATCAAGATCAGGCTCAGAAGCCTATTTATTTTGTGAGCAAGGTGTTGCAGGGCCCAGAAGCGAGATATCAGGCCCTGGAGAAGGCTGCGCTGGCTGTGGTGTTTTCGGCGAGGAGGTTGCGCCACTACTTCCACAGTTTCACGATACTGGTGATGACTGACCTGCCCATCCAGAAGGTCTTGAAGAAACCCGATGTTGCGGGAAGGATGGTGAAGTGGGTCGTAGAGTTGTCAGAGTTTGATATTAAGTACGAGCCCCGAGGCCCGATCAAGGGGCAAATCTTTGCAGATTTCGTGGTTGAGCTCTCGTCAGAGGCGACGCGGGTTGAAGGAGATGATTTCCGTTGGGTACTTTCGGTGGATGGATCGTCGAACCAGCAGGGCAGCGGTGCTGGAGTCATATTGGAAGGACCCAACGGCGTGCTGATTGAACAATCTTTGAGGTTTGCCTTCAATGCCAGCAACAACCAAGCAGAGTATGAGGCGCTGATCGCCGGGATTTTGCTGGCCAAGGAGATGGGCGCTAGGGTGCTGATGGCTAAGAGTGACTCGCTGCTAGTCACAGGGCAAGTAACCAGCGAGTTCCAGGCTAAAGATCCACAAATGGCGGCTTACTTGGCGTATGTGCAGGAATTGAAGAGTTCCTTTGCCTCTTTTGAAGTAGTACATGTGCCCCGAGAGCAGAATGCCCGAGCTGACTTGCTTGCTAAGCTCGCCAGCTCAAGCAAGGGGGGTAGGCAGAGGACGGTGATTCAAGAAACTCTGAAGACGCCAAGGGCATTTGTAGCAGATCACCTGGTCCTTCAAATAAGCAAGTCGACGGAGAGAGCAGCGAGAAGCCATAAGTCCTTGACGCAAGAAACTCTGAGATCGCCGAGAGTTAGAGCATGTCGAGGAGAGAAGGTGGATGTGATGCAGGTCTGCGCCGCCCATGAGCCAGACACTTGGATAACGCAATACAAACGGTGCCTGGCGGATGGCCTCCTCCCGCTGGATCCGACAGAAGCTAGGAAGGTAAAGAAAAATTCCAGCAAGTATACGTTGATTGATGGCGACCTGTACAGGTTTGGGTTCACTCACCCGCTCCTGGAATGTATACACGGCGAGAAGTGCACGAGAATCATGGCGGAGCTCCACGAAGGTATATGCGGAAGCCACGTCGGGGGTCGAGCTCTGGCCGCGAGGACTCTCCGTGCAGGCTACTACTGGCCATCCATGAGAGAAGATTGCAAGAAATATGCCCAATGTTGTAAACAATGCCAGCAGCACGCCGATTGGCATAAGGCACCTCCCGAGGAGTTGAAGTCGATCTATAGCCCTTGGCCGTTTCGTACTTGGGGAATCGACATCCTGGGACCTTTCCCGCTGGCGATCAGGCAAATGAAGTACTTGGTGGTGGCGATTGAGTATTTCACCAAGTGGATTGAAGCAGAACCAGTGGCCCAGATCACCGCACACAAGATCGAAGGTTTTGTATGGAAGAACATCGTGTGTGCCGGTTTGGAGTGCCTAAACGCCTGGTATCAGATAATGGGACGCAGTTTGCAAGCCACCTGTTGAAGAAGCTTTGCGAAGGGGTGGGAATTCAACAAGTGTTTGCATCCGTCGAGCACCCTCAGACAAATGGCCAGGTGGAGTCAGCTAATCGAGTGTTGTTGAGAGGTTTGAAGAGAAGGCTTGAGAAAGCCAAGGGAAGTTGGGCTGAGGAGGTGCCCCGTATAGTCTGGGCGTACCACACCACCGAGCAGTCAGGAACCCACGAGACCCCGTTCAGCTTGGTCTATGGGTGTGATGCCATGATTCCAGTGGAGATCCAGGAGAGCTCGCCGAGATTCCAGAACTTCGTAGAGGAAGACTCGAATGAAGAGAGAAGGCTAAACCTGGATCTGCTGGATGAGATCAGGGAAGAGGCGAGGTTGAAGGCTGAGGCCGTGAAGAGAAGGGTTGAACGAAGATACAACTCAAAGGTGATGCCAAGGCAGTTTAGAGAGGGCGACTTGGTGATGAGGAAGGCCCACCAGTACGAGATGGAGAATAAATTGTCACCCAAGTGGACTGGACCGTTCAGAATAACCGAGGCGCTCGGAAACGGGGCCTACCGCTTAGAGACGCTGGAAGGAGGGGCGATCCCTCGCACCTGGAACGCCACACACCTGAAGTTGTACTATAGTTAAGAGCTTTGTAAGTAAAGACAAACACAAATGTTATATTACAATGTCTCTGTGAAAACAGTTTCAAGGGGGCACTCTTTTTTCCCTAAGGAGGGTTTTTAATGAGGCCACCCAATAAAAGAAGAGTTTTCGAAGTATAAGGCGTTTTCGGGTTGCATGTTTGCTGTTTTCCAAAAGTTTTGAAGAAAGACCTTGTCACTTGTAAGTGATTTAAGGCAAGAAAAGATATATCGCATGTTTCCAGTTAAAAGTTTTAAGTCCTCATCGTTTTTCGGCGATTGGAGGCACCAGTTAAGTTTTAAGTCCTCATCGTTTTTCGGCGATTGGAGGCACCAGTTAAGTTTTAAGTCCTCATCGTCTTTCGGCGATTGGAGGCACCAGTTAAGTTTTAAAAGTCCTCATCGTCTTTCGGCGATCGGAGGCACCAGATGAAAGACCTCAACGCCCTCGCGCGTCCTGAGGCAAGTAAAGACCTCCTCGCCGTCGAGCGAGTGCAGGCGAGAAAGAGTAAAAAGTCCTCCATGTTTCTGGGGGCGAGAAGATGGAACCCCTGGGGCAATGTAGAGGCAAGTTAAAGACCTCCTCGCCGTCGAGCGAGTGCAGGCGAGAAAGAGAAAGGTCCTCAGTGCATCCAGGGGGGAGGAGATGTACACCCTGGGCAAGTTGAGGCACCAGATAAAGTCCTTCTCGTCGTTGTGCGAGCTAAGGCCAGTTAAAGACCTCCTCGCCGTCGGGCGAGTGCAGGCGAGAGAAAGAAAAGGTCCTCAGTGCATCCAGGGGGGAGGAGATGTACACCCTGGGCAAGTTGAGGCACCAGATAAAGTCCTTCTCGCCGTTGAGCGAGTTCAGGCGAGTTAAAAGACCTTCTCGCTTACATGCGAGCTTAGGCAAGATAAAATCCTTCTCGTCTCGAACGAGTTCAGGTATGGCGCAGAGGGTGGAAGAAGTATGGAAGGTGGCTAAGGTAGGTTCGAAGAGAACGCCTAGTCAGCCGGTCTTTGTTCTGAAGTCCAGGAGGGTAAAGAAGGGATCCCTAAAGGCGTCTCTGCCCCATGCAGGGAAACGATTGCCAAAGCATGAGGCTAGGAAGAGCTAATGGTACCAAGAGTTCTTGGCGATCGGGAAAAGTTCAAACAGCGGCGAGAAGGTTAAAAGGCTTGTTTGATAAAGCGGGTCGAGGGGGGCGCTGTTTGAGCCAATAATTGAGTTACAGTTCGTTGCTTGAAGGGTATTCTTGTGATAAGGTTAGTTGCTTTAAGAGTACAAGTTGGTCAAAGTGATTGTTACTTAAGTTTGAAGTGGTTCGAAGCGGTTAAGTCAGAAGGTTGTGTTTGCAAAAATCGTTAAGTTAAATCCGACAAAGTTAAACATGCAAAGAAGGTAAAGCGCTTAAAGAAGTCAAGAGAGTGAATACCCAAACTTTGTCATTGAGATAAGTATTTGTTAAAGGCATACATACAGGAGTTTTTATAGAATAATACAAGGGAAATCATAAAAGTAGCAGATGAGGTGGAGTTGAATAGTCTTCAGCAGGAACGACCTTTCCATCTACTACTTCGTTGTTCAACGACACCAGGCTGAGATCCAGATCGGGAAATAGGCAAGCGAATTGTTCCCGCGCAGCTTCGAATCCAGCAGCCAGAATCTGAGCAGAATTTAGCTTGAGTGCTTCGATTTGCCCCTGCAGTTCCTCAATCCGCTTCTTGAGGTCTTCGGTTTGCTCTTTCAGCTCTTTGTTCTGCTGTTCCAGCTCTTCAACCTATTTTTTAAGTTGTTCGTTGGTCTCTTGAGCCTGGAGAAGGTCTTCAGTAACCTTCTTGGATTCCGATTGTGCTTGGGCCAACTCAGCAGCCATCTTTCCCTTCTCTTTCTTGGCCTCAGCAAGATCAGCCATGGCGTCGTCCCTCGCCTTTTCTACTTGCCCAAGTAGTTTCTCTCGGTCGATCGACCTCTGCTCCAGTTTTTGCACCTTAGCGGCGTCATCTTGAATGTGAGCCTCCAGGTCGATCGCCTTGGCGCGAAGAGGCACGATTTTGCTTTCCAGCTCGACCTTCTCTTGGGCAAGATCGTGAACTTTGCGGCGAAGGTCAGTAGCCTCCTTGCACGCCAGCCTGAGCTCGGTACTCATTGCATCCTCCACTCGGGAGTGTTCGATTTCTGCGAGCGTCAGGCTGAAGGACAACTTCTCCACCTCGATCTTCATAGTGCTGTTTTCGGTTTTGAGGTTGAAGTGGTCGTCCTGGAGCCTCCTGGTTGAGCCCTCCACAGCCCTGGTTATAATCGCTGGGATGTCCTCTGCTATGGTTTTCAGTTTGGCGGTCAGAGGTTCCCACATCCTTGTGACCTCAAGGGGAAGGTTTGCTGCTTGGAGAGGCGCCAGGTGGGCTTGTTGTGGGTTCTCGTCGCCACCTTCCTTAGCAGGATCTTCAGTGTTTGCTTCCTGGCGTGGCGACGGGATCGGGGATTCGGTGATTAGAATCGGAGAGGTGTGAGCAACCTCATCCCCGATTGGAACATCTCCTGCAGCGGAGGCGTTTGAAGGGGGACCCCCTCCGGCTGACACATATAGTGTAGAGGCGCTCGGGGGGTCCTCCAGGAAATTTGGCTCTTGGGCCTCAGCTGCAGGTGGCGCAGTGGCCAGTGGAACCGCTTGGACTGGTGAAGAAGGAGCCTGTGGTGTTGGCGAGGATGGAGGAGGAGCAGGCGTTGATGGTGGTGTCGAGCTTGGAAGAGGTGGTGGGGCAGGTGGTGAAGATGGTGCCACCCTTTTCCTCTTCGTAACGAGGCCATCCTCGGTGACCTCGTCGTCCTCTTCTTCCTCCTCATGGACGACTTGAGGGGCTTTCCTTTTGGGTCTCTTAAGGACCAATTTTTTGCGTTGGGCGGGCTCCTTGGGTGGTGATCGCCCTTGGACAATGGCGGCCTCCACCACCGAGTTGGGCACCGTTTGGGAACCGGTTGCCAACCCGTGGTTTCGGGCGAGCGACTTGAGTTCGGCGAGCATGTTTGATGGCATTTCATGTCTTCTTCTTGAATCAAAGTAGTAAAAATGATGCGGAAGCAATGGGTGAGTGAAACAAAGCCCTCCTAGGAGTTGTGATGGCTTTGAAGGTGCATGATGAGTATGGATTAGAGAGGTTCGGCCAGCTCTATGAAGAAAGGTGAAGGGAGTGAAGTTTATAGCCTAGATTTCTAGGAGAAGTAAAGCTAGTGCACAAAATGGGCAGCATAACAATACTCAAATAAACTTGTCAAATACAAAGAGATAGCCTTCCTATTTATAGGCTATTTGGGCTTAAATGTTAAGCTACATTTCTAAGGAAAAGAAAACCAAAATTAAATCTAAATTCTAAGCCATGTGCCATGCAATGACCGGCCACACAACCCTAGGTTCTAGAAGGTTTCCTTCACAAAGTTCTTTCTACACTACCTATCTTACTAAGTACCCCTAATGGGCCTTTTATGCAACAAAGCCTCTTCTCTCCCAAACCGTAGCTTTGCCCCTTGCGTGTGTGAAGCTAGACGGTCTAGGACTCTTCATAGATGCTCCTCATGTAGCCTTGGCCTAGACGCTCCTCATCATGGCTAGACGCTCCCTTTGTGAGGCTAGACGCTCCTTGTGAGACTAGACGCTCCTTTTGGAAGGCTAGACGGTCTTGGTCTTGGAAGCTTGGCTTTCATAGTGTGGTGAGCTTGGGCCTTCCTCCATCATCCCCTCCCTCTTGAAAAGGATTTGTCCTCAAATCCAAGGCTTTGCTTAGGGGGTGGTTGTGGCTGGATGGTGTCCATCATCTCCTCCGGCTTGAGAAGATCTATCCTCAGATTTGCATTCTTGATCTCGGATAGCAGCCTCTTGCTTCGTCAAGGTGTGTCCTCCCGGATCAAATGTCAATCTATGTGACCCTTGAAACAAAGCAAAGGAGTGAGGGTGATCTTTTGAAAAACAAATAAATGTGGGAAGTTGCCATTTTTGTTTTTCTCTTGTTGTGGCCAACTTCTCACAATACCTCCCTTTTGAGGGTTGTAGGTGCCCTCTAATCCTCTTATGTTTTCTAAAATTTTCAAAAGGAGTTACTTTTCCCTTAGGCATAATCTTTTTAAGACAGAGTAACAACTTTATAAAGGCAAGAGGACATAGAACACATACAACTTCGAATGGAGAAATATGAGTAATTTTGTGGATTACTCCTTTGTATGCATGCTTATAAGGGAAAGGATTCTTATCCCAAGATTTGTGAGTGTCTCTCATGATTTCGTGAAACATAGAAGAAAGAGCTATGTTTTCAAATCTTGGAGCTCTATCTATTATGTTGGAAAATAAATCATGGAGGCTTGTCACATTTCTTAGGAAGAGGTTATCCACATCCTTAAAGAAAGAAAAACCCTTTGTTGTCCTAGGAAGCGCCAAAATGGAATGTGTGTCTTCCCAAAGATCTTTTACAAAAGGTGAAGGAGGATAGAGTTCGTGGGACGTTGCTTTAGGTGTAGTTTGAAAACAAGGGTTGTACCTAAAGTAATGTCTTTGAACTTTGTTGCTCATGGGTGACAAAAGTTTTCCTCTTAAAAACTCTAGATTTTGGTCAACTCTCTTTTGCCCCATGAGTTCTCCTTCTTGATCTATGCAAGCTTCTTTTAAAGACTTTTCTTTTGTGCTCATGCTTGCAGGTGTTCCTTTACAAAAAGGAAGGCTAGGTTGTTCAACAAGAAGCATGTTTGTAATGGTATTTTCAAAGTGCTTGTCTTGTTGGATGACCTTGTGAGAAGGAACACTATTCTCCCACGCCTTTTGTTTCCCAAAATTTTTTTCTTTTTCTATTTTTTCTTCATCCCTTTTGTGTTTCATTTGCATTTCGTCTTTTACCACTTGGGAATGTGGTAAAGGGCTAAGTACAAACCTTTTATGCTTGTGGATGAAAGAAATCTCGTTAGTTAGACCATTATGCGTGGTTTTCTTATCAAATTGCCATGGTCTACCTAATAAGATGTGGCAAGCTTCCATAGGTACTACATCACATAAAACATTGTCTTTGTAGTTGCCTATAGAAAACTCGATCTCCACTTGTTTGTCTACACGTAGTTCTCCATCCTCATTGATCCATTGTAAATTGTAAGGTTTTGGATGAGGAACTACTTGTAGTTTTAATTTTTCAATCAATCTAGTGCTACAACAATTGCAACATGACCCACCATCCACAATAAGAGAGCATATATTTTCTAAAACATTGCATCTAGTATGAAAAATGTTCTCTCGTTGTGTTTCAATGGATGCACTAGGTTGATTGTGGAGGATTCTTTGAATCATCAATAAGTCCCCCTCCAAAGGATTTATCCTTTCTCCTTCCCCTTTTTCTTGGGTACTAGGTTCATCTTCACCACTTGTGTATTCATTTTCTCCTTTTAAAAACAAAACTCTTTGGTTTGGACATTGTGCTTGCACATGCCCTCTTCCAAAACATTTAAAACATTTGGTGTCCCTAGTACGGATGTATGGGGTGGAGGCATCTTTCACTAAGGGTTTGGTAGTCTCTTTGGATTCGTCTCTAGGTGTACTACCCTCCCTTTTAAAGTCTTTCTTTGGATAAGAGTTGGAGTAAGAACCCACCCTTTGACTTGAAGTTTTGCGCAAATTTTGTTGTTCAACTTTAATGCAAAGTTGAACCAAATCATTCAAGTCTTGATAGGGTAATAGTTCTACTCTATCTCTTATCTCAAGGTTGAGCCCACTTAGAAACCTAGATATGGTGGTGGTTTCTTCCTCTCTAATGGATGCTCTCATCATGTAAAGCTCCATTTTCTGCCTATACTCTTCCACACTTAGGCTCTTTTGTTGGAGTCTTTGGAGCTTGTCCATCAACTCCCTATGGTAGTAGGAAGGTATGTGGCGACGTCTTAGGGCTCCCCTAAGGTCATTCCAATATTTTATGGAAGGCTCCCTATGAAGACGTCGGTCTCTCTCTAACGAGGTCCACCAATAGATTGCATTGCCTTGGAAACTAAGGGTTGCTAAGGGTACCTTTCTCTCTTCACTCACCCTATGGCAAGCAAAGAGTTGCTCTACTTTCATTTCCCAATCTAGGTAGGTTTCTACATTTTCCTTTCCATGGAAATGAGGTAGGTCTACTCTTGTTTCCCTTGGCACCTCTTGTTCCCTTTGCCTAGTTCTTCTAGGGGGTGGTTGGTAATAATCATTGATTCTACGGCTTCCTTCCCCTAGAGACTCAATACTTTGCGAATGGGATGCATGAGTTTTTTTTTATTTTTGTGATTTTTGTGACTTCTCTTCTTGAGCTTTAGCCAACTCATTGATTTTGTTCTCATTCTCCAATTGTCTAAAAGATATCAATTGTACCGCTTGGGATACTTCTTTTAAAAGAGTTTTCAAAGATTTTACTTCACTTTCTATAGACTTTGGAGAGTGAGAGGAAGAAGACATGGCTAAAACTTTGTGTATATAGGTGTTTTACTTGGAGAAAGTTTAGGAAAGTTAGAGAAGGGAGTTTTCCAGGTAAGGGAGGTGAGTCACAATGGACTACTTAAGTACCAAGCCTTTTCCTTGCCAAAAACTTTTCCTCCAATGACTTCACACAAAATTTTCTCTTAGTAGAACACTTAGAACACAAGAAGTTGAGAAATCAAAAAGCAAGAAAACTATGTAAGCTAGATATGCAGCAAAACTAGTCGGTATAGCACAAAGTTAAACAAAACTAAGCATGCAAAACGTTTCTACCGAAACAAAGAAAACAAGTTCAAACAAGCAACAAATTACTAAGCAAAATTACTATGCTATTCGGCTCTAGGTGAGGCTTCTTGGACACTTTGAGCCCTTGAAGACACACTCACCGTCTAAAACGTAATTTAAAAGAGGTAATTAACAATAAACCAAGTTGTAAAGGAGATAAGAAAACCCCCTTTGTTGTTCCTCTTTTTGGTTAGTGCACTTTCTTTGTTGTCTTGATTGTTGATCTTCTAGGTGTTTGTAGTGTTTGTTTTCAAGATGCTTGTTTCGCCTTAGCTTTGACTCCTCCTTAGAAAGTTGGCTTTAATTCTCCAATTTCCAGCACCTATTCACAAGAGCTTAACCTTAAACCAAGTCAAATTCCATGCACATAAGCACCAAGAGAGAATTAAATTCCAGCACCCACAAAAGAGAGGTCAAGAAACAAAAGCAAGAAACAAATTTAATTGAAAGAAAACAGTACCACCAAAAGGATTTATAATATGACAACTTAGAAAGAGATTCAAGAAAATAAAGCAAACAATTAAAGGTACTCAATAAAAGTTGGCACACAAAAAGAATTCCTAAAGAAAAGCACTAGATTAGATGACCAAATAAAAAAAAAACAGCACCACTGGAAAATGTTGTGGGCCAGAAAAACGTGATTGTTCCCTGATTTATGCTGAGCTGTAATTGTAAAATTTGTTTCTGAAATTTGGATGCAAGAAAATTCAGGATCTTAGCTAAATTTTGGCTTTGGAATCACCTAAAACGCATGCACCATTTTTTTTTAATAATTTTTGCAAATTTGGTGTGCAGTTAGGCCAGCTGGAACGCTCAAGATTCGCACTCTGATTTTGTGAGATTTATCATTTTTTTTCGGTTGCTTCTTTTGACCTCATTCTTTTTTTGTCTTTTCTATAACACCTTAAACTTGCATTTTCCAGAGATTCAGAAGTTTCCTATGGGTGGAAAATTTTTTATAAACAAAACAGCCCAGAACAGAGAGGTGTTACAGGGGAAATCTGGAAAACTGGAAGAAAACAGCAAGATAACCAAAATTAACACAATGGAAAATGTGAGAATGGAAATTGTGTATGAACTAAGACACAATTATGAACTCAAACTAAAAAGAAAAAGCACCAAAGGATCAAAATAACAGCAGATTAAAGCAATATAAAGAGACCCAAAACAAGAAACAATCAAGCCAAAAATTAGGACTACTAAGAATTGATGACAATATGGATGAACATGACTTGACAAAACATGTATAGATTCAGAAAATTAAAGACTCAAAGCATAATATGAAGCAAAAATAATGAAAGCAATAAAGACTCAAAGCCTAAAACAAAAATAGCAACACAAAGGTGTATGGAATCCTATCACAAATTGCACAAGAACTTGTTCAAGATCAAATGAACAAGAGTGCTTGGGTTGGATCTTCCACAAAGCACACCAAGAACAAAATTAAAATATAAAAAACAGCAAGAAAAGTAAGGAATTAAAATGACAAAGATGAAAATAAAGAAGAACTGAAATTAAAAAGACAAGCTACTCATCTTGAAGAACCAATAGCTCATGATACCAAATGATGGCATTTCATGTGTTCTTCTTGAATCAAAGTAGTAAAAATGATGCGGAAGCAATGGGTGAGTGAAACAAAGCCCTCCTAGGAGTTGTGATGGCTTTGAAGGTGCATGATGAGTATGGATTAGAGAGGTTCGGCCAGCTCTATGAAGAAAGGTGAAGGGAGTGAAGTTTATAGCCTAGATTTCTAGGAGAAGTAAAGCTAGTGCACAAAATGGGCAGCATAACAATACTCAAATAAACTTGTCAAATACAAAGAGATAACCTTCCTATTTATAGGCTATTTGGGCTTAAATGTTAAGCTACATTTCTAAGGAAAAGAAAACCAAAATTAAATCTAAATTCTAAGCCATGTGCCATGCAATGACCGGCCACACAACCCTAGGTTCTAGAAGGTTTCCTTCACAAAGTTCTTTCTACACTACCTATCTTACTAAGTACCCCTAATGGGCCTTTTATGCAACAAAGCCTCTTCTCTCCCAAACCGTAGCTTTGGCCCTTGTGTGTGTGAAGCTAGACGGTCTAGGACTCTTCATAGATGCTCCTCGTGTAGCCTTGGCCTAGACGCTCCTCATCATGGCTAGACGCTCCCTTTGTGAGGCTAGACGCTCCTTGTGAGACTAGACGCTCCTTTTGGAAGGCTAGACGGTCTTGGTCTTGGAAGCTTGGCTTTCATAGTGTGGTGAGCTTGGGCCTTCCTCCATCAATGTTCCTGGGCAACATGTTGTCTGCAGGGGATAGAGATGCGTGGGTTAACTCAAGGAAAACAGATAAGTGCATAGTGTAATAAACAGCAAAGCAGATGATATGTGCAGAAAAGGTAAAGCCAAAGTCTTGCGCATAACGCACAAGACGCCCAGAAACAGCTAAGCAGAAGCAGTATTAAAGCAATAGTTCAAATGACCTAACCTATTTGAAATTCTAGCTGATCTTCATAGAATTCAAAGCTGATCAGGGAGGTGGTGAGGAAAGTTATATTTGCGTCCGCCACCTTCTTCCAGAAGAGACAAAGGTCTCTGTCCAATGCTCCCATGCTATCAGGACTTCTGGGCCTCCTGAAGCAGCTCTTGGACTCCTTTTTCCCCTTGTCCACCCAGTACAAGGGGAAGCCATCAAGAAGGGAGGTGTCCTTGTCGTTTGCACGTACTTGGACGAATTTCCCCTTCCAGTCTTTGTACGATTGCTGGAAGATGGTAAAGATGGATCTCCCAGCAATCGCATTCAAGCTGACCCACAGGCGGTCTCCTGGGTGCTTGGCTTCGAAAAGGAACAAAAACACGTCCACCGACGCGGGCAACCCCAGGTGGGCGCACGTTACTTGGAAGGCTCGAACAAACGCCCAGCTGTTGGGATGAAGCTGGGCGGCTGCAATGTTGAGCTCGGTGAGAAGTTCCCTCTCGAATCGGGTAAGAGGGAACCTGAGCCTGACCTTCTTGAACAGAGTCGTATAGACAAAGCAGAAGGGCCCGTCGGCGCTTACTTTGTCATCAGCACACACGGGCAGGTCGGCGGGGCAAGGCAGCACCATCATCCTTTCGTCGTGCTCCTTGTGAAACGACTGGTAGATCTCGTCCCCCTTAGTCAGCCGCAAGACTGCCCCCGCAGTGTTCACAGAGGATATTTCTTTCAGAAGGGTTGAGTTAGCCCAGGGGTATAAAGTTTTGAAGTCTGGCGGAGGAACGGGGACTCCTCCAGCGTTAGATGGAGTCGCCTGGGCTAGGGCAGATTGGGAAGACGCAGGCCTCTCAGCCTGCGAAGAGGGAGCGCCACGAACTTGTGTTGAGTCGTGTGCTTGTGAAGGAAGGTTTCGTGCTGAAGGAGGGGGGTTCGGGGTAATCTTTGTGCGAGTCATGATAGCAACTGCAAAGGAAGAAGAAAGGAAAAATGATCAGGGGGTTACAGGGGCTGACTCGATCACAGAAGGAAGGTGAAAAAACGAACGAATGTAAGTTCGTTGCGACGATCGACAAAGCCCTAAGTTACGCAGAAGGAGAAATGGAAAAAACAACCCACAGCGTATGCACCAAGCAGTTACAGGATGATGCAAATCGGTGAAAATGCAAGAAAACCCAGCAGATGAAGGAAAGTAGTTACCTTTCGATGATCAGGAAGACGATGGAGGAAGATGGTGATCTCGAGCGTTGAAGAGCGTTGAGAGTTTTCGCAGAAGGAAGTTAGAGCGTTTGCAAGCACGAAGAAAGTGATGGAACAGTGAAGCGAAATGGGTTTAAGGGTTTTTCAAAATGGGTTTAGGGAAACGCAAACGGCAAATGAAGGGAGCCGGTGATGAAGCCACGTGTCGAGCGATGAGTGAGGGGTTTGGTGGGGCGTCAAAGCAGCAGAAAGTACAACCGCTTGGAATTCCGCGTCAGGGCCACGTAGATTGGTGTTAACGAAGGCTCTTTCAGTCTTTTCGCTAGACAAGTCTTCGCTTAAGACTGGGGGGCTTGTGTACCGCCCTGATGGTCGGGAGTGATGACGTGGCATCCTGCTACAGTGTAGGCGTGTTGACAAGGCGCCAGGTTGGCAGAAAGGAAGGAAGTCGGGGGGCACGTGTAGTCGCCAGTTGTTAAGCTGGCGTGTTCCGACTTCCAGCTTACCAGAATGGGCGATCGCCAGGTTGAAGATGAAGTCGCCAGATGTAGACCCAGGCGACCAAGCAGTCGGAGATCGCTAGAACAAGCACATCGCCGAAGATGAAGGAGAAGCAAGTTACGAAGGCGGCCGGCGAGACCACAGGGAAGGTGTATGAAGGCCCCTAACTCGCCAGTTCCAGTAGAGATCGCACTCCTAAGTTAGCTATGCACTGGGCAGTACCATGCATAAGTAACTTAGCCAAAATGAGAGTAGAAGCAGCGCCAAGTCAGGGAGCCTCCAGATGATGGCACGTGTACAGTTGGATGCGAGCCACGTGTCCAAGTCTGTAACTGCCAGGAGAGAGAAAGCCACCAGGTATATAAGAGTTCTTAACAAACTTTCTGAGGTACGCACGTTCAGTTCATACACTTTACGCTTGCGAGTGATAGAGCTAACTGTGAGAGAGGATTTGCACGGTTCCAGTTCTCTTAGTTTTTGGTGATACCGTCACTGACTTGAGCGTTGGAGTGCGATCGGCCGCAGCGGCGCCGCGCTGTTTCTTTGCAGGTTCTTGAGATAGATCCCGAAGAGGAACGGAGGTGAGAAGCGGTGCGCACGACGATCCTTTGACGAGGCAGTTTCCAGCGTTCCAGTCAACAGGCAGGATCAGAGGCCCATTAGGGGTGCTTAGTAATTAGAGTAGTGTAGAAAGCATAATTGAGTGAACATTCTAGAATCTCTTTTTGTTTGGCCGGTCATGAGCATGTGCCATGTGCCTTGTCATACTTGCATTTCATTTGGCTCTCATTTCATTTACACTTAGCTTAGTTTTTACAGTTCTATAGCCTATAAATAGGAAGGCTATCTCTTGTATTTTTCCAAGTTTATTGTGAGTAAAGTTATGCTGCCATTTTGTGCCAAGCTTTGCTTCTTCCTACAATTGTAGGCTCTAAACTTCACATCCTTCACCTTTCCTTGGGCTGGCCGAACCTCCCAATATTCATACACTTCATGCACCTTCAAGATCAACATCACTCTTAGGAGGATCTTGCACACACTCATACATAGCTTCCGCACCATATCTTACATGATTCAAGAAGACCTTCATGAAATTTGCCATCACCTCCTGTGTAAGTTCACCAAGGCAAAGAATAGAATGGTTCGCCGGTTAACAAACCTCTCCCATTAAGTAATGCGCCAAGCTCGGGAATAGTATGGTTCCATGATGAACCTCCCTTTTGCACAAGTTTACCAAGGCTGAGAACAGTATGGTTCAAAACGTTAAAGACTCGCCCCTTGACTTTTATAGCAAGGTCGCGATTAGCTATTCAGATTTGTCCCTTGACTTTATACAGTAAGGATGAGGTCGCGAAAGAGCCGTTCACTCGGGTTAGAAACACCAAGATGGGAGAAGTGATGGAGGAGGGCCCAAGCTCACCACACGATGAAAGCCAAGCCTCCAAGACTAGACGGTCTAGCCTATGATGAGGAGCGTCTAGACTCAAAAAGGAGCGTCTAGCCCATGAAGAGGAGCGTCTAGGCCATGATGAGGAGCGGCTACATAAGGAGCGTCTAGGCCATGATGAGGATTCCTTCTAGACCGTCTAGCTTCACATACACATGGGTCAAAGCTACGGTTTTGGGAAGAGAAGACCTTTGTAATTGTTACATAAAGGCCCATTAGGGGTGCTTAGTAATTAGAGTAGTGTAGAAAGCATATTTGTGTGAACATTCTAGAAAGACCATGGAGGGGGGTGAGCATAAAAACTAGACACACCCCTCCCCATGTGCTCATTTGTGCACCCATGTGCCATGTGCACCCATGTGCTTCACATTTACATTTCATTTGGCTAGCATTAGGGTTGCATTATGGTCCTCCTTAGCCTATAAAAGGAGGAGCCTACACCTTGTATTTTCAAGTTTATTGTGAGTAAAGTTATGCTGCCCATTTGTGCTCAACTTTGCTTCTCCCTAGAATCCTAGGCTCTAAACTTCCATTCCTTCATCTTTTCCCTTGAGTTGGCCGAACCACTCAATACCCATACCTATCATGCACCTACAAGATCAACACCACTCTTAGGAGGATCTTGCTCAGTCTCATTCATTGCTTCCGCCCCATACTCTACATTGATTCAAGAAGAACTTCATGAAAATGCCATCATTTGGTATCAGAGCTTTGGTTCTTCAAGATGAGTAGCTCCTTGTCTTTTAAATTTTAGTTCTTCTTTATTTCCTATTGTCATTTACTTTCCTTACTTGTCTTGCTGTTTTTTTACATTTTAATTTGTTCTTGGTGTGCTTTGTGGAAGATCCAACCGAAGCACTCTTGTTCATTTGATCTTGAACAAGTTCTTGTGCAATTTGTGATAGGATTCCATACACCTTTGTGTTGCTATTTTGTTTTAGGCTTTGAGTCTTTATTGCTTTCATTATTTTGCTTCATATTATGCTTTGAGTCTTTAATTTTCTGAATCTATACATGTTTTGTCAAGTCATGTTCATCCATATTGTCAACAATTCATAGTAGTCCTTTTATTTGGCTTAATTGTTTCTTGATTTTGGGTCTCTTTATTTGCTTGAATCTGCTGTTCTTTGCTCCTTTGGTGCCTTTTTAATTTTTAGTTTGAGTTCATATTGTGTTTAGATCATACACAATTCTATTTCACAAATTTCCATTGTGTCTAAACTTTGGTATCTTGCTGTTTTTGTTTCCAGTTTTCAGATTCCCCTGTTTTCACCTTCTCTGTTTTGGCTGTTTTAACCCAGAAAAATATTTCCACCCATAGGAAAATTTTAATTCTCTGGAAAATGCAAGTTTAAAGTGTTATATAAAGGACAAAAAAAGAATTAGGTCAAAAGAAGCAACAGAAAAAAAATGATAAATCTTTTAAGATCAGAGTGCAAATCTGAAGCGCTCCAGCTGGCCTAACCGAACACCAATTTTGCAAAATTTATTAAAACAAAATGGTGCATCCGTTTTGAGTGAATCCAAAGCCAGATTTTAGATATGATCCTGAATATCTTGCATAACAAATTTCAGAGTCAAATTCCAAAAATACAGATCAGCATAAATCGGGGAACAAACATGTTTTCTGGCCCACAACATTTTCCAGTGGTGCTGTTTTTTTATTTGGTCATCTAATCTAGTGCTTTTCTTTAGGAATTATTTTGTGTGCCAACCTTTAATTGAGTACCTTTATTTGTTTGCTTTACTTTCTTTACTCTCTTTCTAGTTGTCACAATCTAAATCCTTTTGGTGGTACTGTTTTATTCAATAAAATTTATTTCTTGCTTTTGTTCTTTGACCTCTAATTTGGGTGCTGGAATTTAATTCTTCTTTGGTGCTTATGTGAATGGGAACTTGATTTGGTTAAGGTTTAGCCCTTTGCTAGGTGCTGGAAATTGGAGAATTAAAGACCATCATTCTAAGGAGAAGACAAGGCCAAAGCCGAAACAAGCATTTTTGAAAACACTACAAACACTAGGAAGATCAACAAGCAAAGACAACAAAGAAGTGCACTAACCAAAAAGAGGATCAACAAAGGGAGTTCTCTTATTTCCTTTGCAACTTGGTTTATTGTTAATTACCTTGTTAATTACGTTTAGACGGTGAGTGTGTCTTCAAGGGCTCAAAGTGTCCAAGAAGCCTCACCTAGGGCCGAATAGTATAGCATTCTTGATTAGTAATTGTTACTTGTTTGTAATTGCTTTTCTTTTGCTTTCATAGCTACGTTTTGCATGTTTAATTTTGTTAATTGTTGGTGATTGTCTTTCTTTTTGCTTAGTAGTAACGCTTTGCATGCTTATTTTGTGTTAAAACCGACTAGCTTTGTTAAATTAGTTAGCATACATTGTTTTCTTGCATTGAAAAAAAAAAATTGATTTCTCAACTTATTTGTGTTCTAAGTGTTTCACTAAGAGAAAGTCTTGTGTGAAGATATTGGAGGATAGTTTTTGGCAAGGAAAAGGCTTGGTATTTAAGTAGTCCTTTGTGACTCACCTCCCTTACCTGGAAAACTACCTTCTTTAACTTTCCTAAACTTTCTCAAAGTAAAACACCTATATACACAAAGCTTTAGCCATGTCTTCTTCTTCTCATTCTACAAAGTCTATTGGAAGTGAATTAAAATCTTTAAAAACTCTTTTGAAAGAAGTTTCACAAACTGTGCAATCAATTGCATATAGACAATTGGAGAGTGAGACTAAACTTAATGTTTTAACTAAAGCAAAGGATGAGAAGTCTCACATTCTAAAAAAATTACCTTCTCATGCATATATCTCTAAAGATCATGATTCTTTTGGGGAGGGAAGCATTAGAGTAAATGATTATTATCAAGCACCCCCTAGAAGACATAGAGGAGATAGAAAAGAACAAGAAAACCCAAGAGAGGTTAGGGTAGACCAACCCCATTTCCATGGAAAAGAAAATATAGAAGCTTGCCTAGATTGGGAAATGAGGGTAGAAAAATTGTTTGCTTCCCATAAAGAAAGAAAGGAAAGAAAAATACAAAAGAAGAGAGGGGAAGTCGAAAGGGAAGCTAAAGAAAAAGAAGAAAAAGAAAAGCATGAGAAGACCCTTGAAGAACAAAAGGCGTGGGAGAAGAGTGTTCCTTCCCACAAGGTCATTCAACAAGAAGGAAAAGTTGAAAATACATTTGAAAATATACCTCTTGTTGAACAACCTAGCCTTACCTTTTGTAAAGGAACACTTGCAAGCCTAAGTGAAAAAGAAGAGTCTTTAAAAGAAGCTTGCATAGATAAAAATATAATAGATTATTTCTCATATGTGCTAGGATATCACCAAGTGAATGTCAAGTTTTTTATAAGCATCTACAAAAACAATTTTTTATGTGAAGTAGTGGCTAAAGAAACTTGTCATGTCTTATTGAGACAACCATTGCAAAGTGTACAAATCCTTATAAACAATGGTTGTCACAACGAGACTATCCTTACACATAAGAGAAAAAGTCTTCATGAAGGAGAACTCATGGGACAAATTAGAGTTGATAAAACTCTAGAGCTTTTAAAAGGAAAACTTTTGTCCCCCATGAGAAAAGAAGTTCAAAGACATTACCTTAGGTACAATTCTTGTTTTCAAAATACGCCCAAGGCAATGTCTCATGAACTCTATACTCCTTCACCTTTTGCAAATGATCCTTGGGAAGATATAAATTTCCTATTAAAACTCCCTAGGACAACAAAAGGTTGTGATTCAATCTTCATGGTTATGGATAAACTCTTCTCTAGAGAAGTGATACATCTTCATGGTTTATCTTCAAGCATAGTGTTGAATAGAGTTCCAAATTTCGCAAACCATGATTTGAGGATTTCCTTTGGAAAACTTGCAACTAAATTGCACACTTTAAATTCTTATCATCCTCAAACGCATGGTCAAAATATATTTGAAAATCTAGCTCTTTCTACTATGCCTAGAATAATCATGAAGTGCACACACAACTCTAGAGGTGAGCAAACATACCATAAAGTAGTTCACAAAACTACTTATATTTCTACTTTTAAAGTTATGTGTGGGTTCAATCATCTTTCTCCTTTTAAGTTGTTACCATCTTCTATAGGATTTATGCCTAAAGAGAAAGTAACCACAAATGAACCTTTTAAAATACATAAGATGATTAGAGACCACACACAACCATTAAAAGAGAAACTTTGTCCAAGGTTGCCAAAACCAAAAGAAAAGCAAAAATGGCAACCTAGTAAAATTAATTTTCAAACTAACACCTATGCCTTATTTGATTATTTCTATAGGTGGACGTTTGATCCAGGAGGACAAGCTATGGCGAAGCAAAAGGTTGCTATCCGAGATCAAGTCTGTAGATCTGAGGATAGATCTTTTCCCGAAGGAGGAGATGATGGACACCATCCAGCCACAACCATCCCCCTAGTTAAAGAAAAAGCTTTGGATTTGAGGACAAATCCTTTTCAAGAGGGAGGGGATGATGGAGGAGGGCCCAAGCTCACCACACGATGAAAGCAAAGCCTCCAAGACTAGACGGTCTAGCCTATGATGAGGAGCGTCTAGACTCAAAAAGGAGCGTCTAGCCCATGAAGAGGAGCGTCTAGGCCATGATGAGGAGCGGCTACATAAGGAGCGTCTAGGCCATGATGAGGATTCCTTCTAGACCGTCTAGCTTCACATACACATGGGTCAAAGCTACGGTTTTGGGAAGAGAAGACCTTTGTAATTGTTACATAAAGGCCCATTAGGGGTGCTTAGTAATTAGAGTAGTGTAGAAAGCATATTTGTGTGAACATTCTAGAAAGACCATGGAGGGGGGGTGAGCATAAAAACTAGACACACCCCTCCCCATGTGCTCATTTGTGCACCCATGTGCCATGTGCACCCATGTGCTTCACATTTACATTTCATTTGGCTAGCATTAGGGTTGCATTATGGTCCTCCTTAGCCTATAAAAGGAGGAGCCTACACCTTGTATTTTCAAGTTTATTGTGAGTAAAGTTATGCTGCCCATTTGTGCTCAACTTTGCTTCTCCCTAGAATCCTAGGCTCTAAACTTCCATTCCTTCATCTTTTCCCTTGAGTTGGCCGAACCACTCAATACCCATACCTATCATGCACCTACAAGATCAACACCACTCTTAGGAGGATCTTGCTCACTCTCATTCATTGCTTCCGCCCCATACTCTACATTGATTCAAGAAGAAATTCATGAAAATGCCATCAAGAAGTGTGATTCCTTAGGTAACCTCCCTCTTGCGTAACTCCAGGGTCGAACAACATAGCTCACCAGTTAAATCCACCCTAACCTTCGTGATGCAGGATCGAGATCGGGAAGATACACTTCACCCTTATTCGAAAGCCAAAGTCAAAAGCGGTATGGCTCACTAATGTTGACCAGCATGGTCTTCCCGTCGATCCAAGGAAAGAATGGATTAAAATAAAATTGCTCTACTTCGCAAGAAGAAGATCAAGAAAAGCAAGAGGGGTTTATCCTCGAACAAAGGTCTACTCAATTAAGGAATTCGTGAGCACAAGAGAAGGCGTATAAAGATAAGCGTGCTACCTAAAGGGCAACCTCGGTCAAAAACACTGCTAGTTGAAGTCAACGCAAGTAAGGGTAGAATCAAAGGAAATAAGACAAATAGTTAAATAGAAGATAAATGCTTATAAAGTATAGGTACAAGGCGCTACAAGTGGCAGATTGTTCTTCAAAAAAGACAGTTATAGATAAGTTACTCCCTAAGCACGAGTTGCTTGTAAAAAATGTTGAACCAAGTGGTGTTCAAGCTTTGAAGAATCCAAAACCCTTTGAAGGATGTTGAAGGCTTGGTTGTGCTTGATGTTGCTAAGCTGTCTTAGATAGGATCTAGGGTAGATTGTTTATGTAATCCACTCTTGATTGAATTCAAAGCATAGGCATTCTCAATCCTTTTTAAAAGAAAAGTGTTTTTCAAACTAAGTGAAAAACAACCAATTGTTTTGTCGAAACAACCGATTGTTTTATACTTAGGTGTTTTTAGAAAAGATTGAAATTTTTTTTTCAAATGGTTGAGCTGTTAAAACCAAAACAACCGATTGATTCGAGGAAACAACCGATTGTTTGTTTTGGTACCATAACAGAAAAATGGTTTTTGCTTTGACTGAGCTTTAAATGATTTTAACTGATTACGCTCCAGTCTTTAATGCTTTGACCAATCTTTAAATGCAATGAATAGTTTGTTAAGATTTGATAACAAACAACAACTTTGAATATATTTAGAAAAACATATTTGAGTTTTAAAAAAAAAAGAAAAGAATGAACACAAGTTTTTGAGATTTTGAAAAGGTTGAGATTGCTTAGAGATTGAGATTCAATGTAGAGTTGGTAGGTAAGAGAGTCAATAATGTGTATCTTATAGATATCTCTTCACCATGTTCAATTGGATGTCTTCTATCCAAGCAAGATGAATCTCTCTCATTACTTGAATCAATGTAGAGTTGATAGGTAAGAGAGTCAATAATGTGTATCTTATAGATATCTCTTCACCATGTTCAATTGGATGTCTTCTATCCAAGCAAGATGAATCTTGGCTTTGGCATAGAAGAATTGCTCATATTCACATGAATCACTTGAACAAGCTAATTTCAAGGGATCATGTCATTGGGCTACCAAAGCTCAAGTTTGAGAGGGATCACATTTGTGAAGCGTGCCAAAAAGGGAAACAATGGAAAACATCATAGGGCAGATAAAGGAAGGTGTCTCCACACGTAGCTCCACCTCAAACTTCTACAGGCACACAACTTTCGTCTCACAAATTGAACCAAAGTCAATTGATGAAGCTCTCAAGGATGAGAAGTGGGTTGAAGCTATGCATGAAGAGTTGAATCGGTTTGCAAGGAATGAGGTTAAGCAAACAAAGGATGGAATCTTTCTATGTCAATCAAAGTATTGCAAGGAGATTCTCAAGAAATTTGAAATGGAAAGCTGCAAAGAAGCAAACACTCCAATGCCATCAAGCTGCTATATGGATGTTGATTCTGCTGGAAAGAGTGTAGATCAAACCAAATACAGAGGATTGATTGGCTCTTTGCTATATCTAACAACAAGTAGGCCAGACATCATGTTCGCGGTGTGTCTTTGTGCAAGATATCAAACAAATCCTAAAGAATCACACTTCAAAGCTGCAAAAATAATTCTAAAATATCTAAAAGGAACATCAACTGTTGGGTTATGGTATCCTTCTCACTCTCCAGTTCACTTAATTGGTTATTCAGATTCTGACTTTTCAGGTTGCAAGCTAGATAGGAAGAGCACAAGTGGCACTTGCCACCTTCTTGGCTCAAGCCTAATCTCATGGCATAGAAAAAAGCAAACATGTGTTGCCCTCTCTACTGTTGAGGCTGAGTATATAGCTGTTGTGCATAGATTCTATGGCCTAAACAACAACTTGCAGACTTTGGATTAAAGATCAACAAAGTCCCTTTGATATGTGATAACACAAGTGCCATCAATCTTACCAAAAATCAAATTCAGCACTCAAGGACCAAACATATTGAGATCAGACATCATTTCATCAGGGATCATGTAAACAATGGGAACTGTGAAGTGAAGTTTGTGGAGACCAAACTGCAGTTAGTTGACATTTTCACTAAACCACTACCAAAGGAAAGGTTCTTCTTTCTAAGAAATGAGTTAGGTATCCTTGATATTAATAATCGTGTACCGACCCGTCCTCGGGCGTTGACCAGAGTCAGCACTGGGTGGGACCCATCAAGGGCACAGGGAAAGGAGAAGGAAGATGGTCAAGCCTCAGGCGTTGACCGGCCTCGGGCGTTGACTGGGTCTCAACCAAGGGGCGCTTACATCCAATGGGCGCCACCTCCCGATACCCACGGGTAGGAACGACTGTGGAGGAGGCGACACCATAGGACACGCCCACAGATAGGAGGGGCCACCCCCCGATACCCACAGGTAGGGAAGACCGTGGAGGGGGCGACACGGTAAGAGGCCACGATACGGGCGTGGAGGCCTCGGGCCTCGGTACCTCAGAATAGTAATAAAGAGAAGAGAAAGGTGGTTTCGAGGCCATATTCCTAGTACCAGCAGGGAGTGACCTGACTCGTGAAGTACCCATACATGAGGTGTAGGGACGCGACAGTGCACACCACCTTTGGAGAACCGCTGGGACAGACACGACCCGGGAGAGGGCCACTTCCCAGGGGTAATCTACATGCATGGTGCAAGAGGAAGGCTGAGATACTCCCAGGGCGAGTGACTAGAGGCTGGGGAGCATGAGTTGGCACCTAGGTAGTCATCCCCTGGGCCGGATGCACTTCGAGGAGGGAAGACTTACGCGCTGGGATTTCCTTATGTTGGGCTACAGCGTCGTAAGGCCTTCCACGTGGAGTTGCGCTTAAGTCATAAGTGACACGTGGCAGTAGCACTGAAACCCAAGGTATATAAGCTTTTCTGAAAGCTTAGTGAGGTACGTTTTAATCATTTGCTAGCTTACACACTGTACGCACGAGTGATTGGAGCACAAGAGAGAAGTTAGTTAGAAAACAGTTACGCACCTTCAGAACACTGGAGTTACAGTGTTTCGATACGGAGGTGCACGGTGTTTACTGCCATACTGACTTGAGCGTCGGAGTGCAAACGGCCGCGAGGGCGCCCTTTGTTCTCTCTGTTTCAGGTACTCACAGCGGTGAAAGGTGGTGATTTGGAACAAAGACGAAGGATTCCTTGATACAAGAGTCCTAGCTACACACGAAGCACGATCTGGTCAACCGGCAGGAACATTAGGCGCCCACCGTGGGGCCGATTTAAAACATTAGTCCCACCGCAAGTTGTTGGAGGTTCAGTAGCGAGTTCTGTGGAGGTTTCTCAAGAATCTTGAAGGATTCACCGTTCATCTTCGAGTTTCGTTGAGTTTCACCGTTCGTTTTTGGTTTCGCTCAGTTCTACTGTTTGTCTTCCAATTTCCCTAAGTTTACACCGAACGTTCTCGTTTTCACTCGGTTTTCACCGAAGGATTTTCCAAGAAACGCAGTAGCAGTTCAAAGTTCTTCAAGAAGTTGCGAAGAATGAGGACAACAAGGCAGATTTCAACGCGTGCTGAGAGTGATGACATGACCATGCAGCAGGTCATGGAGATTGTTCCGTCCGGTTGACCTGGGACGTCTTCGTGCGCAACCTCAACCGTCAGCTAGGGACTCCTTCCCGCTGGTTACCTGTGGATTCCTGCAAAGAAGGACAAAAGGGCGCCCTAGCGGCCGTTTGCACTCCGACGCTGAAGTCAGCCAGCAAGAAACACCAAAAACTATGCACCTCCGTAACGGAGCACCGCGTATGACACTCTGAAGGAGGTAAAAAGGAAACTGTGTCTAGTGTATATTTTCTCCCTCTGGCAAAGATTTTTCCCCAGTCCCTTGTCCACAACCTCAAGGCTCGAGCAAGCAACTAGAGAGTTTCTGGAAAATTTGCCAAAAGTTCGAACCCCGTTCCCAACATTCGAGGCGCTATTTAAACTACCTTAGCATTTAAAGCGCCTTAAAGCGCATTTAATTATAAAACGTAGCGCATTTAAGACGTTAAAAACGCTTGGGAGCATTTATAGTACCTTAAACGCTCGAAACGGAAACTGTATTAAATAACTTTAATTACCTGGTACCTGGCAAAATGGCGTTTCTATTCTGACCTGGCTGCTGTACACGTGGAGGGCCTCACAGCGCCATGACCCCATCTGGGGGCGTTTCATCGTGTGAGTCCTCCTGTTTGGGAGTGCAACTGCGCAAGGGGTGACTTTTTGGGTGCCAACTCATGCCCCCAAACCTCTAGTCACTCACTTTGAAAGCGTATATGCCTTCCTCTCGTACCCTGCACCTGGCTACTCTGGGTGTGACCCTCCTCTTGCGTCCTATCTGTCCCAAGGGCGTCTCTAGAGCGACAGGGGTACTTCACGAGTTAGGCTGCCCTACACTGGCGCTATCACTATGGCCTTGAAGCCACCTTTCTCTTCTCTTTATTACTTCCCCGGTTTATCGGGATTTGAGGCCCTCCCACGGCGTCGCTCCTTCCATGGTCTTTCCTACCCATGGGTATCGGGGGGCCACGCGGTGATCGCCTCGCCTTTGTGACATTCGACCTTAGCGACGCCCTATTTGGGTGACGCCTTAACTGGGCGATGCCTTCACCTAGGCGACGCCTTACCTTGCCGATGCTTCCTCTTGGCGTCGCTGGCACTTGGCGTCTCTTCACCTAGGCGACGCCTTACGTTGACTTTGACCCCCGACGTTGACTTTGACCTTGACTTTGTCAACGCCCGGATACGGGATGGTACACAAGCCCCCCAGTCTTAAGCTGAAGACTTGTCTTCAGCGCAAAGACTAAGGTCTCGCCCACGCCGTCCACGTGTCACCCTGGTGACGTGTCATTCCTTGCTGATATTATTGACGTGACACTCTCTGAACCATGGGGGTGCCCTTAATGGCTGATTGGACATCCTCTGACGCGGGGAAGGTAACACCTTTTGGGGCCACGCTTAATCGCGTGCCACGTGGCTCATCACACGGCCAGCCTTTAGAGTCCCTTGCGCTCCCCTTGAGAGCTTAATCCTTTGACACGCGGCACGATCACACGGCCCCCAATTAGCGCCTCTTGGGTTGCAAATATAACGTTCAAGTTACCCAAAACCCTGCGCTCAAACTACTGTTTCATCCATTCTCTCTGCCTTTCTGCACTGTTCATCGTCTTTGAGCCCTTCCTCTGCAATCACTGCTCCCTCCTACGCACTTCCCTTCCCTCCACACCTTGACACCAAAGGTATGATTTTTCCATCTCCATTACTCTTCCTCTTCATTGCATTGCATCGCTACGTATTGAACTGCCTGGGACTGTTTATGTTTCTGCATTTTTGTGTTCTTCCGCTCCTCCGTTCTTCTCCGTTCCCTTCTCCTTCTTTCTGGGTTTTCTCGCGTGGGTGGCATTTTTCTAGGGTTTTATCCCCTTTTCTGTCTTGGCATCACTTGTTAAACCCCTTTTCCTTTCCTCTTTCTCCAGTTATTTATCCACACCATGGTGCGCCCAAACTCAAAGTCTGGTTCTCCCCCCAAGACCCCCAAGACCAACTATAAAGCCTTCTACTCATGGGCCCCCGACGAGCTTTTAAGCGAGTGCACCACTCTGACAACCATGAAGGACTTGGAGAACCATCGCGGTGATCCCAACCTGTACAACTTTAACGCTTTTTGCCGCACCCATGATGCGCATATTTCCGTCCGTCCCGACAGGCATGGGGAACCTGTTTGCGCAGATGACAGACCCAGGAAGGGGAACCCTTTCTTTTTCATGTATCAAACGGTATTCAAACGCGTTGGGGTGCACCTTCCATTCACGCCCTTCGAGAGGGAACTTCTTACAGAGATCAACACCGCCTCCGCCCAGCTCCACCCCAACAGCTGGGCATTCGTAAGGGGTTTTCAAATTCTCTGCGGGTATCTAGGCATCCTTCCCTCTATGGATGTCTTCTTACATTTCTTCGAGGTGAAGAAACAGGGGAAAAGCTTTTGGGTAAGCTTCTCCGGGATCGCAGGTAGGATCCTTCTCTCTCTCTTCCAGAACTCATACAAAAACTGGAAGGGAAAATTCTTCAGGGTGTGCTGCGCCAAGCACGACCCCACAGCCTTGGACGGTTTCCCCCTATACTGGACGGAACACCTCAAGCTGCTCAGGGCCAAGGCCCTGGATGAGCTATCCCTTGCTGATAGGGAGGTATGCAAGGCCTTGGCTGGCCTGGGGTTTGTCTTCGATACGCTGAAGCTTATCGCGAGCGAATACAACGCCCACTCCCTGACCACCTACTTTGGTAGGGAGACTCCTCTCTCACTGTCTTTTGTTATCTGTATTTTACTGCTTCACGTTTGCTCCCCTGGCCTCTTCCACCTGTTTTCCATTGGGCCATGTGACTTATGTCTCATTCATCCACGCGTTTGTGGGTTTGTATAGCTGCTTTGGCTTTAACTTCTGCTATTTGGTTTATCTGAATGTAGGATCGGTGATGGATGCCTCCAAGAGGATGGTTCTGGCGAAAGCGATGAAGGCCTCTCGTGCTGCCAAGGCCGGCGCCTCCTCCGCCCCTGCTGCTGACCTAAACCCGTCATCAACCCTGCCTTTACCACCACCGACCATTACCGAAGCTAATGGCATTTTCATGAAGTTCTTCTTGAATCAATGTAGAGTATGGGGCGGAAGCAATGAATGAGAGTGAGCAAGATCCTCCTAAGAGTGGTGTTGATCTTGTAGGTGCATGATAAGTATGGGTATTGAGTGGTTCGGCCAGCTCAAGGGAAAAGATGAAGGAATTGAAGTTTAGAGCCTAGGATTCTAGGGAGAAGCAAAGTTGAGCACAAATGGGCAGCATAACTTTACTCACAATAAACTTGCCAAATACATGAGATAGCCTCCCTATTTATAGGCTATTTGGGACGTAAATCATAAGCTAATGCTTAATGAAATGTAAACCAAATGAAATGCAAAGCTATGCCATGTGCCATGACCGGTCACACCTAGCAAAGTTCTAGAAGGTTTCATTTCAAAATACTTTCTACACTACCCTATCTACTAAGTACCCCTATTGGGCCTTGATGCAACATATACAAGGCTTTCTCTCTTCCATCCGTGGCTTCTTCCACTTGTGTTTGTACATGCTTAGCCATTGATCTTGTGAGAGGACCTAGACGGTCTAGTGGCACACCTAGACGCTCCATGGGTAGACGCTTCCCTTCTTCACGGTCTAGACGCTCATTCCTTGGAGCTAGACGCTCTCCTTGGTCTAGACGCTCTTCATGGTGTGGGCTTTGGCTCCCATGGCTAGATGTGCTTGGCCCTCCTCCATCAGAAGCCCCACTAGGCTCATCTTCACCGTCCCCACATAGCCCCGAGGCGCTTCAAACACCCGGCTCTCCTCCGCCCATTGCCGCCGTCCCTCTGGCTGTGGCTTCATCACCGGCTCCAACCCCCCTTGACAAAGGAAAGCGGGTTTTGGAGATTATATCCGATGATGAGGACTCTGATGGCGTGGCACCCTTCAAGAGGAGGAAGGCTGCGAGGGTTCCAGTTCCGTCGGCGGTGTCGCCCCATGGAGGGAATTCCTTCAGGGACAACCCTCCAAGTGCTACCTCTCTCCCTCCCACAATGGTCCAAGAGGAAACAGGCGAAGGGGCCGAATCCGCTCCACCCCCACCACTGGCAGAGGTCTCCGTTGCTCCCGCCTCCGTCGCCGCCGCCCCAGATCTCATCGCCATCCCTCCTTCAATTATGCATCTGATGAGGGGCTTCAGTGGGGGATCAATGCCAGAAGGTTTCGACAGGAAGGAGGGGATGCCTTTCTACCTGGGAGCCTTCTTGGCCGTGGCCCTCGAATGGCGTGCCCAAGCTAGAAATGCTGTTTTGCAGACTCAAACCCTCCAGGCCTTGGAAACAAGGGTAGCTGCCCTGGAGGAGGAAAAGAAAACCCTGGGATGCCAAAACGAGGCCTACCAAGCCACCCTGAAGCTGGCGCAAGAGGCCAAGGAGGAGGCTGAAAAGCAACTGGCGGAGGCGACAGAGCTTCAGGCTGACTTCTACACTCGGGAAGTCGCTTTTCAAGTCCAAATAACAGGCCTCCAGGGTATGGTCGAAGCTTACGAAGAAGTTCAAAAGGACTTGAAGGACCGATGCTGTGAGCAGGCTGACGAGCTGGAGCGGATGGAGGGGGAGATGGTTACTCAGGCCAAGGCTTTGGGCCTTCTCCAGGTTGACCACGACAAACTGCAGATCGAGGTCAGCCGGCTCCGTACGGAGAAGGAGGCTTTGGAGAAGCAGGTAGCTTCTGGGGACGCCACCATTGAGGAGTTAGAGAAGGACAAGAAGACCCTTATCGATGACATGGCGGGCACCTTCGAGGAGGGGTTCAAAGAGGCTCTGGCCCAGGCCGTCTGCGAGAACCCGAGAATCGACGTTTCCAACTGCGATTCCACTCATCACATCGTTGACGGGAAGGTCGTGCCCTTGGAGCTGGATGACTGAACCGCCGCCCTCGACTACCACCTTACTCCTTTGCGCTTTGTCTTGTTTTTGCCCCCCTTTGATAAACTTGTAATTCTTTGAACTATTTGCACTTTCGTCACAACTGTGGGTTTTGCACGACAATTTTGATACCTTTGAGTTATCGAATTCCGCCTGTATGATTTTACCCTCATTTTCTCGCCTTCATGTGCTTCGACTGTTTTGCCTGTACTTTACCCCTTTCTTTCGCTGTGTTGGGCGATCCCATATACCGAGTGCCTTGCTCCTATCGTGCTTCTCGGAAACCATTCCGCCTTCGTATCTATGAGGCCTCTGCCTCGTGAAGGCGTCGGTGGCTTCACCATCGTCCAACGCAAAAGTTAAAACCTCCTCCGGGCCTTAAATACTTGGGGCAAGGTCACGCGTCGACGCCCACACCCATGGAGAGGCTTGCCCAACGGAGCCGTATCGTCCATGGGGTGTCTCAAACACCGAAGCGACCTATCCTTTGATCCCTGGTACCCGGCGCCCATGCCTAAGGAGAGGCCTGCTACAGCAGCACCGTATCGTCCTCAGGGTGTCTAGAAACGCCCAGCACTGGGAAAGCTCAAAGCCCTCCGGGGGGTCATTCCCTCCATGGTCTTTCCTTCTCATGGGTGTCGGGGAACAACCCTGCCAGCGGTTCACTGGCATTTGGCGATCTCGTCTCCCTCCACAGTCTTTCCTACCTGTGGGTATCGGGGAGGCGGCGCCGCTAGTAACTAGTTTCGACTTCTTCGATTTCATCTCCCTCCACAGTCTTTCCTACCTGTGGGTATTGGGGAGGCGACACTGCCGATACTTGGGTTGGCGACGCCCGCAACGTCTCATGCTGGCGTCGCCCTCTACGCCTTTCCTGGCGACGCCTTGGGCGTCTCATGCTGGCGTCGCCCAGGGGCGTTAACTTTACCTTGGCATTGACTTTAACCTTGGTCCTGGCCGACGCCTGGGGATAGCGAAGAGCTCAAGGTTTCGCCTGTGCTATCCACGTGGCGCTTCTCGTATGGCTGATGGGACGTTCAGCCACTTGACTTGGTCCTGACATCTACTGTGCCTCTGACCCATTCTCGACGGTGTATCGTACCCTCGGGCATTCTGTCGATACGACGTTTTTTGAGTGTTAACCAGTAGTTCCATGGTCATCCTCCCATCCTCTGCCACGTGGCTCGATCGCACGGTGCATCCATTTGCGTCGTTTGGCGCTATAACTGCAACACTTCCATTTGCGTCGTTTGGCGCTCTAACCGCAATATTTAGTTCTTTAGAATCTTGAACCTGCCCTCATCGTTTATGTGCCTTCGTAACCTACTTACACCATCTTTCTTCACGCAAAGAGTCCCTCTGGTGTCTTCTTTAACCCGCGTTCTACCCCTACGTTTCCAGCAGGTCACTCTCCTCCAAACCTCCCAGATACTGTCCAGGAATGTCTTCCCCTGTTGCTCCTCCCAGGGTTAACCCCAAGGACCTGTATACTTGGGCCTCGAGTGAACTTCTTGACGAGTGCTCATGCTTACTCTCCACCAGGGCCATAAGGGAGCACAAGGGGGATTCGTGCTCCTATGACCACCGTGCCTTCGCGAAGAGGCACGACGACGATATTGCTGTGCTCCCTTGCACTTTAGGGGAGCCAGTGTGCGGAGATGAACGGGCCAACAACGGGGTCCCCTTCTTTTACTTCTATCAGGTGGTTTTCAAGACCATCGGCGTGCGCCTGCCTTTCTCCAGGTTTGAGAAGGAACTGCTGACAAAAATCAACGCTGCTCCGGCCCAGTTATATCCCAATAGCTGGGCCTTCGTCAAGGCCTTTGACATCCTTTTCGGGTTTCTAGGTTGTGCACCCTCGGTTGATATCTTTCTTCACTTCTTTGAGGTGAAGAGGCAAAGGAATAACCTCTGGGTGACCCTCAGTAACGTTCCTGGCAGGGTCTCCTGACCCCTTTCCAAAACTCCTTCACTGGGTGGAAAGGCAGGTTCTTCAAGATCTGTTGCTCTGATCTCGTTCCCTCCTCCCTAGATGGTTTTCCACTGTACTGGGTGAGGGAGACGAGGGCCCTCAAATCCAAACCCTTCAAGAAGTTGGCCCCGAATGACCAGGTGGTTTGTCGGATACTTGTTGAGGCGGGAGGTTTTGACTCCGCCACCTTGATCAGCTTGGAGTTCAACGCCGGAACCCTAGAGAAGTATATACGTATGAGTCACTGTCCTAGAAACTTCTGCCTTTGACGCTGTCTGAATCTGTGTATGTTTTACTTCATGGTGTCTCTAACACGTTCATCTCCGCAGGTTCGAAGATAAACCAAGAGCGGAGGTCACGACTTACCCGGGCTCTGCGGACTGGGAGCGGGGCTTCGTCTTCCTCCCGTGCTGACTCCGACGGCCATTGAAGTTTTTCTGTATGAGCACAGGGTCTGTGATAATGTTTGCCCTATTCGCCTTACTCACATTCATCTTGAACACTAATTGTAAACTTAACTCTACTGTACCATGCTTGGTTTCTGTAACGTCGCTATACTTCTGCACCCACTTCATATACTGTGAGTTTTTCCTCCGTCATGTTTCTTAGCGGCGCCTGCGCTTGGGCGACGCCTTCTACCTTGGCGACGCTTTCTTCTTGGCGACGCCTTTCTTCTTGGCGACGCCTTTCTTCTTGGCGACGCCTCCTCTTGGCGACGCCTTCTTTCTTGGCGACGCCTTCTTACTGGCGACGCCTTCTCTTGGCGACGCCTTCTTTCTTGGTGACGCCTATCGCCGCTTCAAACGGGGAAAAGATAAAGACTAAAAACCAAGGCAAGGTTTTTTTCTCAAACTTGTTTTTCTTTATTTGGGTGACCTCATTAAAAAACCTCGGAAAGGGAAAAAGAGTGTCCCCTTTAACAAGACTGTTACATTGCTTACATAAATCAACTAAAATAGAACTTCAAGTTGGCTGCATTCCAACTGCGCGGGATGGGACCCCCCTCCAAGGTCTCTAGGTTGTACGAACCATTTCCCTTAGCCTCAAAAATTCTGAAGGGTCCGGTCCACTTGGGAGACAGTTTACTCTCCAGCTCGTATGGATGAGCTTTCCTCATAACTAGGTCGCCAATCTGAAACTGTCGTGGCTTTACCTTAGAGCTATATTGTCGCTTTACTCTTCTCGTTATTGCTTGGGCCTTTATTCTGGCTTCCTCCCTGGCTTCGTCTAGTAGATCCAGGTTCACCCGCCTTTCTTCGTTGGATTCCTCAACCACAAAGTTTTGAAAACGTGGCGAGCTTTCGTGTATTTCTACCGGGATCATCGCATCCGACCCATACACCAAACTGAAAGGCGTCTCCATGGTAGACGATTGGGGCGTGGTGTGGTATGCCCATACGATCCTTGGTACTTCCTCCGCCCACGCCCCTTTGGCCTTCTCTAGCCTTCTCTTTAGCCCCCTCAGCAAGACTCTGTTTGCTGATTCTACTTGTCCGTTAGTCTGGGGGTGTTCGACTGATGCGAACACTTGCTTGATGCCTACCTCAGCACACAGGTTTCTCAACTGCTGACTAGCGAACTGGGTTCCATTATCGGATATCAGCTGCCTAGGTACGCCAAAACGGCACACAATGTTCTTCCATACAAAGTGTTGCACCCTGTGCGCAGTGATCTGGGCCACGGGCTCCGCCTCTATCCACTTGGTGAAGTACTCGATGGCAACGATCAAGTACTTCATCTGCCTTATCGCCAGTGGGAATGGTCCTAGGATGTCAATCCCCCAGGTATGGAAAGGCCACAGGCTGTATATGGATCGCAGCTCTTCTGGTGGCGCCTTGTGCCAGTCGGCGTGTCTTTGACACTGCTTACAACGCTGGGCGTGCCGCACGCAATCTTCCTTTACTGTTGGCCAATAAAAACCTGCGCGTACCACCTTAGAGGCTAATGACCTTCCCCCCACGTGGCTCCCACAAACGCCTTCGTGGAGCTTCGCCATTATTCTGGTACACTCGTCGCCACTTACGCACGTTAAGATAGGGTGAGTGAACCCGTGCCTGAACAACACTCCGTCCACCAGAGTGTACCTTGCGGCATTTATGTTAACCTTCTTGCCCTCTTCAGGCTCCACTGGGAGAGCCCCATCCGCCAGGTACCGTCTGTACGGCGTCATCCAGGTGTCTCCTTCGGCTAGGGCACATACCTGCATCTGCCTGCCTTCCTCGGGCGTGCCCGCGTATGTGCTGATGCGGGGCATCTTCAGCGTATCTTGGGTCAAAGAGAGATGACTCCTTGGCCTTCCTTTTGTTGTACAAATCTGGAGGACATCCACCCTGTTATCTTCCACGAATTTACGCGGAGCTTTGAGCGTCTCTTGGATCACTGTCCTCTGTCTACCCCCCTTGCCTGAGCTAGCCAGCATGGCAAGCAGGTCGGCTCTGGCATTCTGCTCCCTTGGGACATGTATCAGCTCAAGAGAGTTGAATGCTCCCTTCAATAGCTGGACGTATTTCAGATACGCCGCCATCTGTGGGTCCTTCGCCTGAAACTCACCCGACACCTGCCCCGTAATCAACTGGGAATCGCTTTTCACCAAGAGGTTATGCGCGCCCATCTCCTTGGCCAGGAGCATTCCTGCAATCAGAGCTTCGTATTCCGCCTGATTATTACTTGCCTTAAAGGCGAAGCGCAGAGCTTGCTCAATCAATACGCCATTAGGTCCCTCCAAGACTATTCCCGCACCACTCCCTTGTTGGTTGGAAGAGCCATCGACAGAGAGGAACCACTGTGAGTTCCCAACAATATAATCAAATTTAGAGACTCATCTATCAATATACCAATAAATTCATGCAACTATAAAAAAAAAACTAGTTTCAAGTCTTTTCATCCTAATTTCTTGAAAACCAATGTTTATCACTACTATAGACACTCATCTATCAAATATATACAATAAATACATGCAACTACCACAAAAAAAAGTTCTTTCAAGTCTTTTCAAGCTAATTTCTTGAAAACCAATGTCTATCACTACTCTAGACACTCATCTATCAAATATATACATTATATTCATGCAACTACCAGAAAAAAACTAGTTTCATGTCATTTCATGCTAATTTCTTGAAAACCAATGTTTATCCAGACTATAGAGACTCATCTATCAAATATATACAATAAATTCATGCAACTACAAGAAAAAAAAACTAGTTTCATGTCATTTCATGCTAATTTCTTAGAAACCAATGTTTATCCATACTATAGAGACTCATCGATCAAATATATACAATAAATTCATGCAACTACCACAAAAAAACTAGTTTCAAGACTTTTCATGCTAATTTTTAAAAAACCAATGTTTATCACTGTTATAAACACTCATTTATCAAATATATACAATAAATACATGCAACTACCACAAAAAAAGTAGTTTCAAGTCTTTTCAAGCTAATTTCTTGAAATCCAATGTCTATCACTACTCTAGACACTCTCATCTATCAAATATATACAATAAATTCATGCAACTACCCCAGAAAAACTAGTTTCACGTCATTTCATACTAATTTCTTGAAAACCAATGCTTATTACCACTATAGTAACTCATCTATCAATATATCAATAAATTCATGCAACTATCACAAAAAGTCTTTTCATCCTAATTTCTTCAAAACCAATGTTTATCACTACTAGTGAGACTCATCTATCAAATATATAAAATAAATACATGCAACTACCACAAAAAAACTTGTTTCAATTCTTTTCAAGCATATTTCTTGAAAACCAATGTCTATCACTTTTCTAGACACTCATCTATCAAATATATACAATAAATACATGCAACTACCACAAAAAAAGTTGTTTCAAGTCTTTTCAAGCTAATTTCTTGAAAACCAATGTCTATCATTACTCTAGACACTCATCTATCAAATATATACATTAAATACATGCAACTGCCACAAAAAAAGTTGTTTCAAGTCTTCTTAAGCTAATTTCTTGAAAACCAATGTCTATCACTACTCTACAGACTCATGTATCAAATATAACAATAAATACATGCAACTACCACAAAAAAAGTAGTTTCAAGTCTTTTCAATCTTATTTCTTGAAAACCAATGTCTATCACTACTCTAGACACTCATCTATCAAATATATACAATAAATTCATGCAACTGCCACCAAAAAAGTTGTTTCAAGTCTTTTCAAGCTAATTTCTTGAAAACCAATGTCTATCACTATTCTAGACACTCATATATCAAATATATACAATAAATTCATGCAACTACCCCAAAAAAACTACTTTCATGTCATTTCATACTAATTTCTTGAAAACCAATGTTTATTACCACTATAGTGACTCATCTATCAATATATCAATAAATTCATGCAACTATCACAAAAAGTCTTTTCATCCTAATTTCTTCAAAACCAATGTTTATCACTACTAGTGAGACTCATCTATCAAATATATAAAATAAATACATGCAAATAACACAAAAAAACTAGTTTCAATTCTTTTCAAGCATATTTCTTGAAAACCAATGTCTATCACTTTTCTAGACACTCATCTATCAAATATATACAATAAATACATGCAACTACCACAAAAAATGTTGTTTCAAGTCTTTTCAAGCTAATTTCTTGAAAACCAATGTCTATCATTACTCTAGACACTCATCTATCAAATATATACAATAAATTCATGCAACTACCAGAAAAAAACTAGTTTCATGTCATTTCATGCTAATTTCTTGAAAACCAATGTTTATTACCAATATAGTGACTCATCTATCAATGTATCAATAAATTCATGCAACTATCACAAAAAGTCTTTTCATGCTAATTTCTTGAAAACCAATGTTTATACATACTATAGAGACTCATCTATCAAATATATACAATAAATTCATGCAACTACCACAAAAAAACTAGTTTCAAGACTTTTCATGCTAATTTCTAGGAAACCAATGTTTATCACTGCTATAGACACTCATCTATCAAATATATACAATAAATACATGCAACTACCACAAAAAAAGTAGTTTCAAGTCTTTTCAAGCTAATTTCTTGAAAACCAATGTCTATCACTACTCTAGACACTCATCTATCAAATATATACAATAAATTCATGCAACTACCAGAAAAAAACTAGTTTCATGTCATTTCATGCTAATTTCTTGAAAACCAATGTTTATTACCAATATAGTGACTCATCTATCAATGTATCAAGAAATTCATGCAACTATCACTAAAAGTCTTTTCACCCTAATTTCTTGAAAACCAATGTTTATCCATACTATAGAGACTCATCTATCAAATATATACAATAAATTCATGCAACTACCACAAAAAAACTAGTTTCAACACTTTTCATGCTAATTTCTAGAAAACCAAAGTTTATCACTGCTATAGACACTCATCTATCAAATATATACAATAAATACATGCAACTACCACAAAAAAGTAGTTTCAAGTCTTTTCAAGCGAATTTCTTGAAAACCAATGTCTATCACTACTCTAGACACTCATCTATCAAATATATACAATAAATTCATGCAACTACCCCAAAAAAACTACTTTCATGTCATTTCATACTAATTTCTTGAAAACCAATGTTTATTACCACTATAGTGACTCATCTATCAAAATATCAATAAATTCATCCAACTATCACAAAAAGTCTTTTCATTCTAATTTCTTAAAAACTAATGTTTATCACTACTAGTGAGACTCATCTATCAAATATATAAAATAAATACATGCAACTACCACAAAAAAACTAGTTTCAATTCTTTTAAAGCATATTTCTTGAAAACCAATGTCTATCACTTTTCTAGACACTCATCTATCAAATATATACAATAAATACATGCAACTACCACAAAAAAAGTTGTTTCAAGTCTTTTCAAGCTAATTTCTTGAAAACCAATGTCTATCATTACTCTAGACACTCATCTATCAAATATATACAATAAATTCATGCAACTACCAGAAAAAAACTAGTTTCATGTCATTTCATGCTAATTTCTTGAAAACCAATGTTTATTACCAATATAGTGACTCATCTATCAATGTATCAATAAATTCATGCAACTATCACAAAAAGTCTTTTCACCCTAATTTCTTGAAAACCAATGTTTATCCATACTATAGAGACTCATCTATCAAATATATACAATAAATTCATGCAACTACCACAAAAAATGTAGTTTCAAGACTTTTCATGCTAATTTCTAGAAAACCAATGTTTATCACTGCTATAGACACTCATCTATCAAATATATACAATAAATACATGCAACTACCACAAAAAAAGTAGTTTCAAGTCTTTTCAACCTAATTTCTTGAAAACCAATGTCTATCACTACTCTAGACACTCATCTATCAAATATATACATTAAATACATGCAACTGCCACAAAAAAAGTTGTTTCAAGTCTTCTTAAGCTAATTTCTTGAAAACCAATGTCTATCACTACTCTACAGACTCATGTATCAAATATAACAATAAATACATGCAACTACCACAAAAAAAGTAGTTTCAAGTCTTTTCAAGCTTATTTCTTGAAAACCAATGTCTATCACTACTCTAGACACTCATCTATCAAATATATACAATAAATTCATGCAACTGCCACCAAAAAAGTTGTTTCAAGTCTTTTCAAGCTAATTTCTTGAAAACCAATGTCTATCACTACTCTAGAGACTCATCTATCAAATATAGACAATAAATACATGCAACTACCACAAAAAAAGTAGTTTCAAGTCTTTTCAAGCTAATTTCTTGAAAACCAATGTCTATCACTACTCTAGACACTCATCTATCAAATATATACAATAAATACATGCAACTACCAGAAAAAAACTAGTTTCATGTCATTTCATGCTAATTTTTTGAACACCAATGTTTAACCATACTATAGAGACTCATCTATCAAATATATACAATAAATTCAAGCAACTACCAGAAAAAAAACTAGCTTCATGTCATTTCATGCTAATTTCTTGAAAACCAATGTTTATACATACTATAGAGACTCATCAATCAAATATATACAATAAATTCATGTAACTACCACAAAAAACTAGTTTCAACACTTTTCATGCTAATTTCTAGAAAACCAATGTTTATCACTGCTATAGACACTCATCTATCAAATATATACAATAAATACATGCAACTACCACAAAAAAAGTAGTTTCAAGTCTTTTCAAGCTAATTTCTTGAAAACCAATGTCTATCACTACTCTAGACACTCATCTACCAAATATATACAATAAATTCATGCAACTACCCCAAAAAAACTAGTTTCATGTCATTTCATACTAATTTCTTGAAAACCAATGTTTATTACCACTATAGTGACTCATCTATCAATATATCAATAAATTCATGCAACTATCACAAAAATTCTTTTTATCCTAATTTCTTCAAAACCAATGTTTATCACTACTAGTGAGACTCATCTATCAAATATATAAAATAAATACATGCAACTACCATAAAAAAACTAGTTTCAATTCTTTTCAAGCATATTTCTTGCAAACCAATGTCTATCACTTTTCTAGACACTCATCTATCAAATATATACAATAAATACATGCAACTACCACAAAAAAAGTTGTTTGAAGTCTTTTCAAGCTAATTTCTTGAAAACCAATGTCTATCATCATTACTCTAAACAATCATCTATCAAATATATACAATAAATTCATGCAACTACCAGAAAAAAACTAGTTTCATGTCATTTAATGCTAATTTCTTGAAAACCAATGTTTATTACCAATATAGTGACTTATCTATCAATGTATCAATAAATTCATGCAACTATCACAAAAAGTCTTTTCATCCTAATTTCTTGAAAACCAATGTTTATCACTGCTAGTGAGACTCATCTATCAAATATATAAAATAAATACATGCAACTACCACAAAAAAACTAGTTTCAATTCTTTTCAAGCATATTTCTTGAAAACCAATGTCTATCACTTTTCTAGACACTCATCTATCAAATATAAACAATAAATACATGCAACTACCACAAAAAAAGTTGTTTCAAGTCTTTTCAAGCTAATTTCTTGAAAACCAATGTCTATCATTACTCTAGACACTCATCTATCAAATATATACAATAAATTCATGCAAATACCAGAAAAAAACTAGTTTCATGTCATTTCATGCTAATTTCTTGAAAACCAATGTTTATTACCAATATAGTGACTCATCTATCAATGTATCAATAAATACATGCAACTATCAGAAAAAGTCTTTTCATCCTAATTTCTTGAAAACCAATATTTATCCATACTATAGAGACTCATCTATCAAATATATACAATAACTTCATGCAACTACCCCAAAAAAAGTAGTTTCAAGACTTTTCATGCTAATTTCTAGAAAACCAATGTTTATCACTGCTATAGACACTCATCTATCAAATATATATAATAAATACATGCAACTACCACAAAAAAAGTAGTTTCAGGTCTTTTCAAGCTAATTTCTTGAAAACCAATGTCTATCAATACTCTAGACACTCATCTATCAAATATATACAATAAATACATGCAACTGCCACAAAAAAAGTTGTTTCAAGTCTTTTTAAGCTAATTTCTTGAAAACCAATGTCTATCACTACTCTACAGACTCATGTATCAAATATATACAATAAATACATGCAACTACCACAAAAAAAGTAATTTCAAGTCTTTTCAAGCTTATTTCTTGAAAACCAATGTCTATCACTACTCTAGACACTCATCTATCAAATATATACAATAAATACATGCAACTGCCACAAGAAAAGTTGTTTCAAGTCTTTTTAAGCTAATTTCTTGAAAACCAATGTCTATCACTACTCTAGACACTCATCTATCAAATATATACAATAAATACATGCAACTACCAGAAAAAACTAGTTTCATGTCATTTCATGCTAATTTCTTGAAAACCAATGTTTCTCCATACTATAGAGACTCATCTATCAAATATATACAATAAATTCATGCAACTACCAGAAAAAAAACTAGTTTCATGTCGTTTCATGCTAATTTCTTGAAAACCAATGTTTATACATACTATAGAGACTCATCTATCAAATATATACAATAAATTCATGTAACTACCACAAAAAAACTAGTTTCAACACGTTCCGCTCGTGCGAGGCATCGAGGTCTGCCTGCATGCGTTCTTGCTCCTGTTTCGAATCCGCCATGTCTTGCTGCAGCCCCCTCATTATCTCCAGAACCTGCTGCATGGATAGGTCTGCTGGGGCTGCGCGCGCTGCTCTTCGTCTGGTGGGGGCCATTGTCGCTCCAAACTCCTTCAACGTTACTGTAACTTGATAAACCATCTCGAACTTGTGATGGGCCTGATGTTTTATATCGGCCCCACGGTGGGCGCCAAATGTTCCGTCCGGTTGACTGGGACATCTTCGTGCGCGACCTCAACCGTCAGCTAGGGACATCTTCCGACTGGTAGCCTGTGGATACCTGCAAAAAAGAGGACAGAGAGGCGCCCTAGCGGCCGTGTGCACTCCGACGCTCAAGTCAGCCAGCAAGAAACACCAAAAAACTGTCCACCTACGTGTCTGAGCACCGCATGTGGCACTCTGAAGGTGGTAAAATAACTGTGTATATGTGTGTGTTGTCTCCTTCAGGCAAAATATTCCCCAGTCACTTGTACGTAACCTTGAAGCACGAGCAAGCAACTAGAGAGTTCTCTGGTCCATTTGCCGAAAGTCCCAACCAACCCTTGTTCCAACATTCTCTGCGCTATTTAAACTACCCAAGCATTTAAAGCGCCTTAAAGCGCTTTTAATCACAAACGTAACGCACTCATTAAAGCGCTTAATTAGAAAACGTAGCGCATTTAAGACGTTTGAAACGCTCGGGAGCCATTATAGTACCTGAATGCTCGAAAGGGAAACTGTATTGAATGACTTTTAATTACCTGGCACCTGACTGAAGGGTGTTACCATTCTGGCATGGCTGTTGTACACGTGGAGGGCCTCACGACGCCGTGACCCCATCTGGGGACGTTTCTACGTGTGAGCCTCCTGCTTGGGAGTGCTACTGCGCTAGGGGTGGCTTTTTGGGTGCCAACTCATGCCCCCAAGTATCTAGCCACTTACTCTGAGAGCGTATCTGCCTTCCTCTCGCACCCTGCACCCGGTTACCCTGGGCGTGACCTTCCTCTTGGGTCGTATCTGTCCCGAAGGCGTCTCTGGGGCGGCAGGGGTACTTCACGAGTCAGGCTGCCCTTCACTGGTACTATCACTATGGCCTTGAAGCCACCTTTTCCTTCTCTTTATCACTTTCCCGAGATATCGGGACCTGAGGCTTTCCCACGACATCGCTCCCTCCATGGTCTTTCCTACCCATGGGTATCGGAGAACCACACCGTGATTGCCTTGTTTTTACACTGTTTGATCTGGCGACGTCCTCACCTGGGCGACGCCTTCGCCTAGGCGACGCCTTCGCCTAGGTGACGCCTTCACCTAGGCGACGCCTTGCCTTGGCGACGTTTCCTCTTGGCGATGCTGGCATTTGGCGTCTCTCCACCTAGGCGACGCCTTGCGTTGACTTTGACTCTTCAGCCGTTGACTTTGACCTTGGCTTAGTCAACGCCCGGATACGGGACGGTACACAAGCCCCCCAGTCTTAAGCCGAAGACTTGTCTTCAGCGCAAAGACTAAAGCCTTGCCCCCGCCATCCACGTGCGCTCCTGATGACGTGGCATTCTCTGCTGACTCAACAATTTTTTCGAATAACTGACGTGACACTTTCTGAACCAGAGGTATTCTTAATGGCTGATTGGACATCCCTGAAATGGGAAAAATGATGTCTTTTGAAGTTGCGCTTAATCGCGTGCCACGTGGTTCATCGTGCGGTCGTCTTCAAGAACCTCTTGCGCTCCCCTTGAGCGCTTAATCTTGCAACACGTGGCGTCATCACACGGTTATCCTTTGTTGCCCCTCGCGCTTCTCGTAACGTTTAAGTTACCGAACCCCGCGCTTGCCACTACTGTTACATCCACTTTCTCTGCCCTCTGTCACTGTTCATCTTCTCTAAATCCCTTCTCTTGCGACCCCTGTTCGTTCGCGTTTCCGCTCTCCACGCCCTTCAACCCCCAAAGGTACGGTTTTTCCCTCCTTGATGATTCTCCTTACTGTATGAACTGCCTGGGACTGTCCATATTACCGCATTTCTCTGGATATTGTTTGTATGTTCCTTTGTTCCTCTCGATTCCCTTCGTTCTCTTGTGTGTAGGGCGCTCCTAGGGTTCTTCCATTTTTCCCTTTTCTTCTCCCCAACCCCTTTTCTCTGAACCCTTTCTTTCTCTTTTGATCTTCAGCATTGGCATTGATGGCGAAAACTAAGACCACCGCGCCTCCCCCGCTCCCTAAGTCTTATTATAAGGGCGAATATGACTGGGCCCCCGACCAACTTCTGGACAAATGTTCCCTCCTGAACTCTGTTGAGGACGTGGAGGCTCACAGGGGGGACCCTGCTCTCTATAACTTCAATGCTTTCCACAAAAATCACGACTCCCAAGTCCTGGTAAGCCGGGTGCGACCTGGGATGCCCGTTTGTGCGGACTCACGGGATACTGGGGATGTCCTTTCTTCTTCCTCTATCAAATGGTGCTCAAGAGGGTGGGCCTGCGTCTGCCCCTCACTCCCTTCGAAAAAGAGCTACTGACAGAGATAAACACTGCTCCCGCCCAACTCCATCCCAACAGTTGGGCTTTCGTGAGGGGGTTCCAAATTCTCTGCGGCTATCTAGGTGTTCCCTCCTCTGTGGACGTTTTTCTTCACTTCTTCGAGGTAAAGAAGCAAGGGAAGAGCCTTTGGATGAGCTTTTCTGGCATCGCCGGGCGCATCATCCTTACGCTCTTCCAGAATTCGTTCAAAGGATGGAAGGGGAAATTCTTCAAGGTACGCGCGACCAAGCGTGATCCTACCATCCTAGAGGGCTTTCCCCTGTACTGGACAGACAAACCCATAACCATGAAGCCCTTGGCTCTGGACGAGCTTGCCCCGCCTGACCGGGATGTATGCAAAGCCTTGGCGGGACTGGGAATAGTCTTCGATACCGCCAAACTCATCGCAAACGAATTCAATGCCCATGGGCTTTCGACCTACTTCGGTATCTGCCCTTGGTGATTTATGATGCATTAGTTGTTGTGGTTATCTGCATATATTTGGCCATAGAAGCTTCCTTCTGATTCATCTGAATCAAACTTATGCTACCATTTTTCGTTGTACAATGTTACTTGCATTTCACGTCTCTTCATGTATTGTGAATTCGCATAACTGCTCTAGTACTAATCCTTGCTGTTTGGCCTGTCTTGATGTAGGATCGGTGATGGGCACTTCCAAAAGAATGATGTTGGCGAAAGCACTGAAGGAGGCTCGTGCCGCCAAGGCAGGCGCCTCTTCCAGCCCTGCTGCCAATCCGGTTCTCCCACCGGCTCTGTCACCGCCACCTCCAGTCACCGCTGAAGCTCCTTCTAGCCCATCTCCGACATCTCCACCTGGCTCCAAAGTGCTTCCAACTCCCAATTCTCCTCCGCCTATCGCCGCCGTTCCCCTAGCTGCGGCCTCGTCACCGGCTCCAACCCCCCTTGACAAAGGAAAAAGGGTTTTGGAGATTCTGTCAGATGATGAGGATTCTGAAGGGGTGGCACCCTTCAGAAGGAGAAAATCCGCGCGGGTTCCTCTTCTGGTAGAGACGTCGCCGCAGGGAGGGAACCCCTTTATGGACAACCCTCCAAGCGCATCCTCACTCCCTCCCATGGTACTCCAAGAGGAAAGGGGCGAAGGCGCCGAATCTGTCCCGCCTCCGCCGCCGCCAGAAACCACTGCTTCCCCGGCTCCCGACGCTGCCGCCCCCGACTTCATCGCCATCCCTCCTCCAATCATGCATCTGATGAGGGGTTTCAGTGGCGGGACTATGCCAGAAGGTACCGACAGGAGGGAAGGCATGCCTTTCTACCTGGGGGCCTTCTTGGCGGTGGCTCTTGAATGGCGCTCCCAGGCCAGAAACGCGGTCTTGCAAACTCAAACCCTCCAAGCCTTGGAAACAAAGGCAACTACCCTGGAAGAGGAAATGAGGACCCTGGGACGCCAGAACGAAGCCTATCAAACTTCTCTGAAACAAGTACAAGAGTCCAAGGCAGAAACAGAGAGGCAACTGGCGGAGGCATTGGAGCTCCAGGCAGGCTTCTACACTCGGGAAGTTGCTCTCCAAGTACAGGTAACGGGTCTTCAGGAATTGGTCAAAGCGGATGCAGAAACTCAAAAGGACCTGAAGGACCGTTGCTGCGAACAGGCTGCCAAGGTGGAGCGGATGGAGGAGGAAATGGCCACCCAGGCCAAAGCTATGGACCTTCTCCGAGTTGACTACGACAAACTGCGGGTCGAGGCTAGCCGGCTTCGCATGGAGAAAGAGGCTCTGGAGAAGCAGGTGACCTCTGGAGACACCGCCATTGAGGAACTGGAGAAGGAGAAAAAGTCCCTTATCCAGGAGATGGCGGGTACCTTCGAGGAGGGGTTCCAAGAGGCCCTGACCCAGGCGTCCTGCGAGAATCCTGGCATCAACCTTTCGAACTGCGACCCCACACACCACGTCGTCGACGGGAAGGTCGTGCCCATGGATTTGGATGACTGAACCGCTGCCTCTCATCCGCCGCCTTCCCCTTCAAGCTTAACTTTTTTATTCTTTACCTTTGTTTTTTTATAGATGAGTGTCTATAGCAGTGACTGAACCAATGTCTATCACTGCTATAGACACTCATCAATCAAATATATACAATAAATACATGCAACTACCACAAAAAAAAAGTAGTTTCAAGTCTTTTCAAGCTAATTTCTTGAAAACCAATGTCTATCACTACTCCTTCACACTCCTCTATCAAATTTATACAATAAATTCAGGCAACTACCAGAAAAAAGCTAGTTTAATGTCATTTCATGCTAACTTCTTGAAAACCAATGTCTATCACTACTCCTTGACACTCCTCTATCAAATTTATACAATAAATTCAGGCAACTACCAGAAAAAAGCTAGTTTCATGTCATTTCATGCTAACTTCTTGAAAACCAATGTTTATTACTACTATAATATATCAATAAATTCATGCAACTATCACAAAAGAACTAGTTTCAAGTCTTTTCATCCTAATTTCTTATAAACCAATGTTTATCACTACTAGTGAGACTCATCTATCAAATATATAAAATAAATACATGCAACTACCACAAAAAAAGTAGTTTCAATTGTTTTCAAGCTTATTTCTTTAAAACCAATGTGTATCACTCCTCTAGACACTCATCTATCAAATATATACAATATATTCATGCAACTACCTCAAAAAAACTACTTTCAAGACTTTTCATGCTAATTTCTAGAAAACCAATGTTTATCACTGCTATAGACACTCATCTATCAAATATATACAATAAATACATGCAACTACCACAAAAAAAAAGTAGTTTCAAGTCTTTTCAAGCTAATTTCTTGAAAACCAATGTCTATCACTACTCTTTGACACTCATCAATCAAATATATACAATAAATACATGCAACTACCACAAAAAAAAGTAGTTTCAAGTCTTTTCAAGCTAATTTCTTGAAAACCAATGTCTATCACTACTCCTTGACACTCCTCTATCAAATTTATACAATAAATTCAGGCAACTACCAGAAAAAAGCTAGTTTCATGTCATTTCATGCTATCTTCTTGAAAACCAATGTTTATTACTACTATAATATATCAATAAATTCATGCAACTATCACAAAAGAACTAGTTTCAAGTCTTTTCATCCTAATTTCTTATAAACCAATGTTTATCACTACTAGTGAGACTCATCTATCAAATATATAAAATAAATACATGCAACTACCACAAAAAAAGTAGTTTCAATTGTTTTCAAGCTTATTTCTTTAAAACCAATGTGTATCACTCCTCTAGACACTCATCTATCAAATATATACAATATATTCATGCAACTACCTCAAAAAAACTACTTTCAAGACTTTTCATGCTAATTTCTAGAAAACCAATGTTTATCACTGCTATAGACACTCATCTATCAAATATATACAATAAATACATGCAACTACCACAAAAAAAAGTAGTTTCAAGCTAATTTCTTGAAAACCAATGTCTATCACTACTCTTTGACACTCATCAATCAAATATATACAATAAATACATGCAACTACCACAAAAAAAGTAGTTTCAAGTCTTTTCAAGCTAATTTCTTGAAAACCAATGTCTATCACTACTCCTTGACACTCCTCTATCAAATTTATACAATAAATTCAGGCAACTACCAGAAAAAAGCTAGTTTCATGTCATTTCATGCTAACTTCTTGAAAACCAATGTTTATTACTACTATAATATATCAATAAATTCATGCAACTATCACAAAAGAACTAGTTTCAAGTCTTTTCATCCTAATTTCTTGAAAACCAATGTTTATCACTACTAGTGAGAGTCATCTATCAAATATATAAATAAATACATGCAACTACCACAAAAAAAAGTAGTTTCAATTGTTTTCAAGCTAATTTCTTGAAAACCAATGTCTATCACTACTCCTTGACACTCCTCTATCAAATTTATACAATAAATTCAGGCAACTACCAGAAAAAAGCTAGTTTCATGTCATTTCATGCTAACTTCTTGAAAACCAATGTTTATTACTACTATAATATATCAATAAATTCATGCAACTATCACAAAAGAACTAGTTTCAAGTCTTTTCATCCTAATTTCTTGAAAACCAATGTTTATCACTACTAGTGAGAGTCATCTATCAAATATATAAAATAAATACATGCAACTACCACAAAAAAAAGTAGTTTCAATTGTTTTCAAGCTTATTTCTTTAAAACCAATGTCTATCACTACTCTAGACACTCATCTATCAAATATATACAATATATTCATGCAACTACCTCAAAAAAACTACTTTCAAGACTTTTCATGCTAATTTCTAGAAAACCAATGTTTATCACTGCTATAGACACTCATCTATCAAATATATACAATAAATACATGCAACTACCACAAAAAAAAAAAGTAGTTTCAAGTCTTTTCAAGCTAATTTCTTGAAAACCAATGTCTATCACTACTCTTTGACACTCATCAATCAAATATATACAATAAATACATGCAACTACCACAAAAAAAGTAGTTTCAAGTCTTTTCAAGCTAATTTCTTGAAAACCAATGTCTATCACTACTCCTTGACACTCCTCTATCAAATTTATACAATAAATTCAGGCAACTACCAGAAAAAAGCTAGTTTCATGTCATTTCATGCTAACTTCTTGAAAACCAATGTTTATTACTACTATAATATATCAATAAATTCATGCAACTATCACAAAAGAACTAGTTTCAAGTCTTTTCATCCTAATTTCTTGAAAACCAATGTTTATCACTACTAGTGAGAGTCATCTATCAAATATATAAAATAAATACATGCAACTACCACAAAAAAAAGTAGTTTCAATTGTTTTCAAGCTTATTTCTTTAAAACCAATGTCTATCACTACTCTAGACACTCATCTATCAAATATATACAATATATTCATGCAACTACCTCAAAAAAACTACTTTCAAGACTTTTCATGCTAATTTCTAGAAAACCAATGTTTATCACTGCTATAGACACTCATCTATCAAATATATACAATAAATACATGCAACTACCACAAAAAAAAAAGTAGTTTCAAGTCTTTTCAAGCTAATTTCTTGAAAACCAATGTCTATCACTACTCTTTGACACTCATCAATCAAATATATACAATAAATACATGCAACTACCACAAAAAAAGTAGTTTCAAGTCTTTTCAAGCTAATTTCTTGAAAACCAATGTCTATCACTACTCCTTGACACTCCTCTATCAAATTTATACAATAAATTCAGGCAACTACCAGAAAAAAGCTAGTTTCATGTCATTTCATGCTAACTTCTTGAAAACCAATGTTTATTACTACTATAATATATCAATAAATTCATGCAACTATCACAAAAGAACTAGTTTCAAGTCTTTTCATCCTAATTTCTTGAAAACCAATGTTTATCACTACTAGTGAGAGTCATCTATCAAATATATAAAATAAATACATGCAACTACCACAAAAAAAAGTAGTTTCAATTGTTTTCAAGCTTATTTCTTTAAAACCAATGTCTATCACTACTCTAGACACTCATCTATCAAATATATACAATATATTCATGCAACTACCTCAAAAAAACTACTTTCAAGACTTTTCATGCTAATTTCTAGAAAACCAATGTTTATCACTGCTATAGACACTCATCTATCAAATATATACAATAAATACATGCAACTACCACAAAAAAAAAAGTAGTTTCAAGTCTTTTCAAGCTAATTTCTTGAAAACCAATGTCTATCACTACTCTTTGACACTCATCAATCAAATATATACAATAAATACATGCAACTACCACAAAAAAAGTAGTTTCAAGTCTTTTCAAGCTAATTTCTTGAAAACCAATGTCTATCACTACTCCTTGACACTCCTCTATCAAATTTATACAATAAATTCAGGCAACTACCAGAAAAAAGCTAGTTTCATGTCATTTCATGCTAACTTCTTGAAAACCAATGTTTATTACTACTATAATATATCAATAAATTCATGCAACTATCACAAAAGAACTAGTTTCAAGTCTTTTCATCCTAATTTCTTGAAAACCAATGTTTATCACTACTAGTGAGAGTCATCTATCAAATATATAAAATAAATACATGCAACTACCACAAAAAAAAGTAGTTTCAATTGTTTTCAAGCTTATTTCTTTAAAACCAATGTCTATCACTACTCTAGACACTCATCTATCAAATATATACAATATATTCATGCAACTACCTCAAAAAAACTACTTTCAAGACTTTTCATGCTAATTTCTAGAAAACCAATGTTTATCACTGCTATAGACACTCATCTATCAAATATATACAATAAATACATGCAACTACCACAAAAAAAAAAGTAGTTTCAAGTCTTTTCAAGCTAATTTCTTGAAAACCAATGTCTATCACTACTCTTTGACACTCATCAATCAAATATATACAATAAATACATGCAACTACCACAAAAAAAGTAGTTTCAAGTCTTTTCAAGCTAATTTCTTGAAAACCAATGTCTATCACTACTCCTTGACACTCCTCTATCAAATTTATACAATAAATTCAGGCAACTACCAGAAAAAAGCTAGTTTCATGTCATTTCATGCTAACTTCTTGAAAACCAATGTTTATTACTACTATAATATATCAATAAATTCATGCAACTATCACAAAAGAACTAGTTTCAAGTCTTTTCATCCTAATTTCTTGAAAACCAATGTTTATCACTACTAGTGAGAGTCATCTATCAAATATATAAAATAAATACATGCAACTACCACAAAAAAAAGTAGTTTCAATTGTTTTCAAGCTTATTTCTTTAAAACCAATGTCTATCACTCTCTAGACACTCATCTATCAAATATATACAATATATTCATGCAACTACCTCAAAAAAACTACTTTCAAGACTTTTCATGCTAATTTCTAGAAAACCAATGTTTATCACTGCTATAGACACTCATCTATCAAATATATACAATAAATACATGCAACTACCACAAAAAAAAAAGTAGTTTCAAGTCTTTTCAAGCTAATTTCTTGAAAACCAATGTCTATCACTACTCTTTGACACTCATCAATCAAATATATACAATAAATACATGCAACTACCACAAAAAAAGTAGTTTCAAGTCTTTTCAAGCTAATTTCTTGAAAACCAATGTCTATCACTACTCCTTGACACTCCTCTATCAAATTTATACAATAAATTCAGGCAACTACCAGAAAAAAGCTAGTTTCATGTCATTTCATGCTAACTTCTTGAAAACCAATGTTTATTACTACTATAATATATCAATAAATTCATGCAACTATCACAAAAGAACTAGTTTCAAGTCTTTTCATCCTAATTTCTTGAAAACCAATGTTTATCACTACTAGTGAGAGTCATCTATCAAATATATAAAATAAATACATGCAACTACCACAAAAAAAAGTAGTTTCAATTGTTTTCAAGCTTATTTCTTTAAAACCAATGTCTATCACTACTCTAGACACTCATCTATCAAATATATACAATATATTCATGCAACTACCTCAAAAAAACTACTTTCAAGACTTTTCATGCTAATTTCTAGAAAACCAATGTTTATCACTGCTATAGACACTCATCTATCAAATATATACAATAAATACATGCAACTACCACAAAAAAAAAAGTAGTTTCAAGTCTTTTCAAGCTAATTTCTTGAAAACCAATGTCTATCACTACTCTTTGACACTCATCAATCAAATATATACAATAAATACATGCAACTACCACAAAAAAAGTAGTTTCAAGTCTTTTCAAGCTAATTTCTTGAAAACCAATGTCTATCACTACTCCTTGACACTCCTCTATCAAATTTATACAATAAATTCAGGCAACTACCAGAAAAAAGCTAGTTTCATGTCATTTCATGCTAACTTCTTGAAAACCAATGTTTATTACTACTATAATATATCAATAAATTCATGCAACTATCACAAAAGAACTAGTTTCAAGTCTTTTCATCCTAATTTCTTGAAAACCAATGTTTATCACTACTAGTGAGAGTCATCTATCAAATATATAAAATAAATACATGCAACTACCACAAAAAAAAGTAGTTTCAATTGTTTTCAAGCTTATTTCTTTAAAACCAATGTCTATCACTACTCTAGACACTCATCTATCAAATATATACAATATATTCATGCAACTACCTCAAAAAAACTACTTTCAAGACTTTTCATGCTAATTTCTAGAAAACCAATGTTTATCACTGCTATAGACACTCATCTATCAAATATATACAATAAATACATGCAACTACCACAAAAAAAAAGTAGTTTCAAGTCTTTTCAAGCTAATTTCTTGAAAACCAATGTCTATCACTACTCTTTGACACTCATCAATCAAATATATACAATAAATACATGCAACTACCACAAAAAAAGTAGTTTCAAGTCTTTTCAAGCTAATTTCTTGAAAACCAATGTCTATCACTACTCCTTGACACTCCTCTATCAAATTTATACAATAAATTCAGGCAACTACCAGAAAAAAGCTAGTTTCATGTCATTTCATGCTATCTTCTTGAAAACCAATGTTTATTACTACTATAATATATCAATAAATTCATGCAACTATCACAAAAGAACTAGTTTCAAGTCTTTTCATCCTAATTTCTTGAAAACCAATGTTTATCACTACTAGTGAGAGTCATCTATCAAATATATAAAATAAATACATGCAACTACCACAAAAAAAAGTAGTTTCAATTGTTTTCAAGCTTATTTCTTTAAAACCAATGTCTATCACTACTCTAGACACTCATCTATCAAATATATACAATATATTCATGCAACTACCTCAAAAAAACTACTTTCAAGACTTTTCATGCTAATTTCTAGAAAACCAATGTTTATCACTGCTATAGACACTCATCTATCAAATATATACAATAAATACATGCAACTACCACAAAAAAAAAGTAGTTTCAAGTCTTTTCAAGCTAATTTCTTGAAAACCAATGTCTATCACTACTCTTTGACACTCATCAATCAAATATATACAATAAATACATGCAACTACCACAAAAAAAGTAGTTTCAAGTCTTTTCAAGCTAATTTCTTGAAAACCAATGTCTATCACTACTCCTTGACACTCCTCTATCAAATTTATACAATAAATTCAGGCAACTACCAGAAAAAAGCTAGTTTCATGTCATTTCATGCTAACTTCCTTAAAACCAATGTTTATTACTACTATAATATATCAATAAATTCATGCAACTATCACAAAAGAACTAGTTTCAAGTCTTTTCATCCTAATTTCTTGAAAACCAATGTTTATCACTACTAGTGAGAGTCATCTATCAAATATATAAAATAAATACATGCAACTACCACAAAAAAAAGTAGTTTCAATTGTTCTCAAGCTTATTTCTTTAAAACCAATGTCTATCACTACTCTAGACACTCATCTATCAAATATATACAATAAATACATGCAACTACCACAAAAAAAAAGTAGTTTCAAGTCTTTTCAAGCTAATTTCTTGAAAACCAATGTCTATCACTACTCTTTGACACTCATCAATCAAATATATACAATAAATACATGCAACTACCACAAAAAAAAAGTAGTTTCAAGTCTTTTCAAGCTAATTTCTTGAAAACCAATGTCTACCACTACTCCTTGACACTCCTCTATCAAATTTATACAATAAATTCAGGCAACTACCAGAAAAAAGCTAGTTTCATGTCATTTCATGCTAACTTCTTGAAAACCAATGTTTATTACTACTATAATATATCAATAAATTCATGCAACTATCACAAAAGAACTAGTTTCAAGTCTTTTCATCCTAATTTCTTGAAAACCAATGTTTATCACTACTAGTGAGAGTCATCTATCAAATATATAAAATAAATACATGCAACTACCACAAAAAAAAGTAGTTTCAATTGTTTTCAAGCTTATTTCTTTAAAACCAATGTCTATCACTACTCTAGACACTCATCTATCAAATATATACAATATATTCATGCAACTACCTCAAAAAAACTACTTTTAAGACTTTTCATGCTAATTTCTAGAAAACCAATGTTTATCACTGCTATAGACACTCATCTATCAAATATATACAATAAATACATGCAACTACCACAAAAAAAAAGTAGTTTCAAGTTAATTTCTTGAAAACCAATGTCTATCACTACTCTTTGACACTCATCAATCAAATATATACAATAAATACATGCAACTACCACAAAAAAAGTAGTTTCAAGTCTTTTCAAGCTAATTTCTTGAAAACCAATGTCTATCACTACTCCTTGACACTCCTCTATCAAATTTATACAATAAATTCAGGCAACTACCAGAAAAAAGCTAGTTTCATGTCATTTCATGCTAACTTCTTGAAAACCAATGTTTATTACTACTATAATATATCAATAAATTCATGCACCTATCACAAAAGAACTAGTTTCAAGTCTTTTCATCCTAATTTCTTGAAAACCAATGTTTATCACTACTAGTGAGAGTCATCTATCAAATATATAAAATAAATACATGCAACTACCACAAAAAAAAGTAGTTTCAACTGTTTTCAAGCTTATTTCTTTAAAACCAATGTCTATCACTACTCTAGACACTCATCTATCAAATATATACAATATATTCATGCAACTACCTCAAAAAAACTACTTTCAAGACTTTTCATGCTAATTTCTTGAAAACCAATGTCTATCGCTACTCCTTGACACTCCTCTATCAAATTTATACAATAAATTCAGGCAACTACCAGAAAAAAGCTAGTTTCATGTCATTTCATGCTAACTTCTTGAAAACCAATGTTTATTACTACTATAATATATCAATAAATTCATGCAACTATCACAAAAGAACTAGTTTCAAGTCTTTTCATCCTAATTTCTTGAAAACCAATGTTTATCACTAGTAGTGAGAGTCATCTATCAAATATATAAAATAAATACATGCAACTACCACAAAAAAAAGTAGTTTCAATTGTTTTCAAGCTTATTTCTTTAAAACCAATGTCTATCATTACTCTAGACACTCATCTATCAAATATATACAATATATTCATGCAACTACCTCAAAAAAACTACTTTCAAGACTTTTCATGCTAATTTCTAGAAAACCAATGTTTATCACTGCTATAGACACTCATCTATCAAATATATACAATAAATACATGCAACTACCACAAAAAAAAAAGTAGTTTCAAGTCTTTTCAAGCTAATTTCTTGAAAACCAATGTCTATCACTACTCTTTGACACTCATCAATCAAATATATACAATAAATACATGCAACTACCACAAAAAAAGTAGTTTCAAGTCTTTTCAAGCTAATTTCTTGAAAACCAATGTCTATCACTACTCCTTGACACTCCTCTATCAAATTTATACAATAAATTCAGGCAACTACCAGAAAAAAGCTAGTTTCATGTCATTTCATGCTAACTTCTTGAAAACCAATGTTTATTACTACTATAATATATCAATAAATTCATGCAACTATCACAAAAGAACTAGTTTCAAGTCTTTTCATCCTAATTTCTTGAAAACCAATGTTTATCACTACTAGTGAGAGTCATCTATCAAATATATAAAATAAATACATGCAACTACCACAAAAAAAAGTAGTTTCAATTGTTTTCAAGCTTATTTCTTTAAAACCAATGTCTATCACTACTCTAGACACTCATCTATCAAATATATACAATATATTCATGCAACTACCTCAAAAAAACTACTTTCAAGACTTTTCATGCTAATTTCTAGAAAACCAATGTTTATCACTGCTATAGACACTCATCTATCAAATATATACAATAAATACATGCAACTACCACAAAAAAAAAAGTAGTTTCAAGTCTTTTCAAGCTAATTTCTTGAAAACCAATGTCTATCACTACTCTTTGACACTCATCAATCAAATATATACAATAAATACATGCAACTACCACAAAAAAAGTAGTTTCAAGTCTTTTCAAGCTAATTTCTTGAAAACCAATGTCTATCACTACTCCTTGACACTCCTCTATCAAATTTATACAATAAATTCAGGCAACTACCAGAAAAAAGCTAGTTTCATGTCATTTCATGCTAACTTCTTGAAAACCAATGTTTATTACTACTATAATATATCAATAAATTCATGCAACTATCACAAAAGAACTAGTTTCAAGTCTTTTCATCCTAATTTCTTGAAAACCAATGTTTATCACTACTAGTGAGAGTCATCTATCAAATATATAAAATAAATACATGCAACTACCACAAAAAAAAGTAGTTTCAATTGTTTTCAAGCTTATTTCTTTAAAACCAATGTCTATCACTACTCTAGACACTCATCTATCAAATATATACAATATATTCATGCAACTACCTCAAAAAAACTACTTTAAGACTTTTCATGCTAATTTCTAGAAAACCAATGTTTATCACTGCTATAGACACTCATCTATCAAATATATACAATAAATACATGCAACTACCACAAAAAAAAAAGTAGTTTCAAGTCTTTTCAAGCTAATTTCTTGAAAACCAATGTCTATCACTACTCTTTGACACTCATCAATCAAATATATACAATAAATACATGCAACTACCACAAAAAAAGTAGTTTCAAGTCTTTTCAAGCTAATTTCTTGAAAACCAATGTCTATCACTACTCCTTGACACTCCTCTATCAAATTTATACAATAAATTCAGGCAACTACCAGAAAAAAGCTAGTTTCATGTCATTTCATGCTAACTTCTTGAAAACCAATGTTTATTACTACTATAATATATCAATAAATTCATGCAACTATCACAAAAGAAGTAGTTTCAAGTCTTTTCATCCTAATTTCTTGAAAACCAATGTTTATCACTACTAGTGAGAGTCATCTATCAAATATATAAAATAAATACATGCAACTACCACAAAAAAAAGTAGTTTCAATTGTTTTCAAGCTTATTTCTTTAAAACCAATGTCTATCACTACTCTAGACACTCATCTATCAAATATATACAATATATTCATGCAACTACCTCAAAAAAACTACTTTCAAGACTTTTCATGCTAATTTCTAGAAAACCAATGTTTATCACTGCTATAGACACTCATCTATCAAATATATACAATAAATACATGCAACTACCACAAAAAAAAAAGTAGTTTCAAGTCTTTTCAAGCTAATTTCTTGAAAACCAATGTCTATCACTACTCTTTGACACTCATCAATCAAATATATACAATAAATACATGCAACTACCACAAAAAAAGTAGTTTCAAGTCTTTTCAAGCTAATTTCTTGAAAACCAATGTCTATCACTACTCCTTGACACTCCTCTATCAAATTTATACAATAAATTCAGGCAACTACCAGAAAAAAGCTAGTTTCATGTCATTTCATGCTAACTTCTTGAAAACCAATGTTTATTACTACTATAATATATCAATAAATTCATGCACCTATCACAAAAGAACTAGTTTCAAGTCTTTTCATCCTAATTTCTTGAAAACCAATGTTTATCACTACTAGTGAGAGTCATCTATCAAATATATAAAATAAATACATGCAACTACCACAAAAAAAAGTAGTTTCAACTGTTTTCAAGCTTATTTCTTTAAAACCAATGTCTATCACTACTCTAGACACTCATCTATCAAATATATACAATATATTCATGCAACTACCTCAAAAAAACTACTTTCAAGACTTTTCATGCTAATTTCTTGAAAACCAATGTCTATCGCTACTCCTTGACACTCCTCTATCAAATTTATACAATAAATTCAGGCAACTACCAGAAAAAAGCTAGTTTCATGTCATTTCATGCTAACTTCTTGAAAACCAATGTTTATTACTACTATAATATATCAATAAATTCATGCAACTATCACAAAAGAACTAGTTTCAAGTCTTTTCATCCTAATTTCTTGAAAACCAATGTTTATCACTACTAGTGAGAGTCATCTATCAAATATATAAAATAAATACATGCAACTACCACAAAAAAAAGTAGTTTCAATTGTTTTCAAGCTTATTTCTTTAAAACCAATGTCTATCATTACTCTAGACACTCATCTATCAAATATATACAATATATTCATGCAACTACCTCAAAAAAACTACTTTCAAGACTTTTCATGCTAATTTCTAGAAAACCAATGTTTATCACTGCTATAGACACTCATCTATCAAATATATACAATAAATACATGCAACTACCACAAAAAAAAAAGTAGTTTCAAGTCTTTTCAAGCTAATTTCTTGAAAACCAATGTCTATCACTACTCTTTGACACTCATCAATCAAATATATACAATAAATACATGCAACTACCACAAAAAAAGTAGTTTCAAGTCTTTTCAAGCTAATTTCTTGAAAACCAATGTCTATCACTACTCCTTGACACTCCTCTATCAAATTTATACAATAAATTCAGGCAACTACCAGAAAAAAGCTAGTTTCATGTCATTTCATGCTAACTTCTTGAAAACCAATGTTTATTACTACTATAATATATCAATAAATTCATGCACCTATCACAAAAGAACTAGTTTCAAGTCTTTTCATCCTAATTTCTTGAAAACCAATGTTTATCACTACTAGTGAGAGTCATCTATCAAATATATAAAATAAATACATGCAACTACCACAAAAAAAAGTAGTTTCAACTGTTTTCAAGCTTATTTCTTTAAAACCAATGTCTATCACTACTCTAGACACTCATCTATCAAATATATACAATATATTCATGCAACTACCTCAAAAAAACTACTTTCAAGACTTTTCATGCTAATTTCTTGAAAACCAATGTCTATCGCTACTCCTTGACACTCCTCTATCAAATTTATACAATAAATTCAGGCAACTACCAGAAAAAAGCTAGTTTCATGTCATTTCATGCTAACTTCTTGAAAACCAATGTTTATTACTACTATAATATATCAATAAATTCATGCAACTATCACAAAAGAACTAGTTTCAAGTCTTTTCATCCTAATTTCTTGAAAACCAATGTTTATCACTACTAGTGAGAGTCATCTATCAAATATATAAAATAAATACATGCAACTACCACAAAAAAAAGTAGTTTCAATTGTTTTCAAGCTTATTTCTTTAAAACCAATGTCTATCATTACTCTAGACACTCATCTATCAAATATATACAATATATTCATGCAACTACCTCAAAAAAACTACTTTCAAGACTTTTCATGCTAATTTCTAGAAAACCAATGTTTATCACTGCTATAGACACTCATCTATCAAATATATACAATAAATACATGCAACTACCACAAAAAAAAAGTAGTTTCAAGTCTTTTCAAGCTAATTTCTTGAAAACCAATGTCTATCACTACTCTTTGACACTCATCAATCAAATATATACAATAAATACATGCAACTACCACAAAAAAAGTAGTTTCAAGTCTTTTCAAGCTAATTTCTTGAAAACCAATGTCTATCACTACTCCTTGACACTCCTCTATCAAATTTATACAATAAATTCAGGCAACTACCAGAAAAAAGCTAGTTTCATGTCATTTCATGCTAACTTCTTGAAAACCAATGTTTATTACTACTATAATATATCAATAAATTCATGCAACTATCACAAAAGAAGTAGTTTCAAGTCTTTTCATCCTAATTTCTTGAAAACCAATGTTTATCACTACTAGTGAGAGTCATCTATCAAATATATAAAATAAATACATGCAACTACCACAAAAAAAAGTAGTTTCAATTGTTTTCAAGCTTATTTCTTTAAAACCAATGTCTATCACTACTCTAGACACTCATCTATCAAATATATACAATATATTCATGCAACTACCTCAAAAAAACTACTTTCAAGACTTTTCATGCTAATTTCTAGAAAACCAATGTTTATCACTGCTATAGACACTCATCTATCAAATATATACAATAAATACATGCAACTACCACAAAAAAAAAGTAGTTTCAAGTCTTTTCAAGCTAATTTCTTGAAAACCAATGTCTATCACTACTCTTTGACACTCATCAATCAAATATATACAATAAATACATGCAACTACCACAAAAAAAGTAGTTTCAAGTCTTTTCAAGCTAATTTCTTGAAAACCAATGTCTATCACTACTCCTTGACACTCCTCTATCAAATTTATACAATAAATTCAGGCAACTACCAGAAAAAAGCTAGTTTCATGTCATTTCATGCTAACTTCTTGAAAACCAATGTTTATTACTACTATAATATATCAATAAATTCATGCAACTATCACAAAAGAACTAGTTTCAAGTCTTTTCATCCTAATTTCTTGAAAACCAATGTTTATCACTACTAGTGAGAGTCATCTATCTAATATATAAAATAAATACATGCAACTACCACAAAAAAAGTAGTTTCAATTGTTTTCAAGCTTATTTCTTTAAAACCAATGTCTATCACTACTCTAGACACTCATCTATCAAATATATACAATATATTCATGCAATTACCTCAAAAAAACTACTTTCAAGACTTTTCGTGCTAATTTCATGTCATTTCATGCTAACTTCTTAAAAACCAATGTTTATTACTGATCCTGGCTGTTGACCGGAGCGCTGGAGAATGCCTCGTCAAAGGATCGACGTGCGGACTGCTTCTTACCACCGTTCCTCCCCTGGATCTATCTCAAGAACCTGCAAAGAAACGACACGGCCCCGCTGCGGCCGATCGCACTCCGACGCTCAAGTCAGTGACGGTATCACCAAATACTAAGAACTAGAACCGTGCAAATCCTCTCACAATCAGCTCTATCACTCGCAAGCGTAAAGTGTATGAACTGAACGTGCGTACCTCAGAAAATCTGTTAAGAGCTCTTATATACCTGGTGGTTTTCTCTCTCCTGGCAGTTACAGACTTGGACACGTGGCTCGCATCCAACTGTACACGTGCCATCATCTGGAGGCTCCCTGACTTGGCGCCGCTTCTGCTCTCATTTTGGCTAAGTTACTTATGCATGGTACTGCCCAGTGCATAGCTAACTTAGGAGTGCGATCTCTACTGAAACTGGCGAGTTAGGGCCTTCATACACCTTCCCTGTGGTCTCGCCGGCCGCCTTCGTAATCTGCTTCTCCCTCATCTTCGGCGATGTGCTTGTTCTGGCGATCTCCGACTGCTTGGTCGCCTGGGCCTGCAATTGGCGACTTCATCTTCAACCTGGCGATCGCCCATTCTGGTAATCTGGAAATCGGAACACGCCAACTTAACAATCGGCGACTACACGTGCCTCCCGACTTCCTTCCCATCTGCCAACCTGGCGCCTTGTCAACACGCCTACACTGTACAGATCGCCATCAATCAATGTGTACTTGCT